>NC_061117.1:151341334-151569360 GCF_002878395.1 Capsicum annuum
ATGAGCAGCTAAAAACATTTAGCTAGGATTGTGGAAACCCTAGAGAATTAATGAAGTAAGGGAAGTGCTATTATTGTTCTAAATTGATACTCATTTATGCATTGTATTATATTCACTTTAATAGTTATCATAGCAATTGTAAATGCTAGGATCCCTCCAAGATTATTGCTACTTACTCCAAAAGAGGAGCCATGACTACGAAAAAATAACTACAACAAAAAATTGAACTTTAACTGTTGATCCACGCTACTAGTTACTATCTAAATAAGATGGTTAGATATCGTCTAATAGCTACAAAATAAAAAGATAATAGTCAACTTGGATCAAGATAAGGGTTTGTAAGAGAAAATTTTAAAACTCAATAGGTAAAGAGTTAAATCCATTAGCTCATCCAAAAGACTATTGATGGTACATAACTTATCAGATTATGCTTGCAAGGTGTTGGGTTTGTTAAATAAAGCAAGATAACCCTATGGAGTTGAGAACCCAGGGGAACACAATCCTAGTTTTTACCTATAACTATTTACAATTGAAGTTGACATTAACTACTTGTTCGATATTCCTACTCAAATCCCCCCATTTAGTTTTCTAGATTTTGCCCATTGTTTACAACATCTAAGATCCACAATTCCACGTATTCTCTTGAGATTTGACCTCAACCTTTGTTGGATTACTATATTTGACAGCAATGACATAATCTTTAGTGTGAAAGAGTATTTTAGGCATTATAATATTTTGGCACTGTTGTCAGGAAATATGATATTGATTTTTGAATTGAGGTTATTGTAGTTTATAGGTTTTTTTTGTTCTTAATTGGGTATACATCTGTGTATGCCTAGAACACGACATATAGGAAATCCTTCACTCCCAATGAATTCGAATCCAGAGCAGATCCTACAAATATTTAGTAGGACGATGGAATAAAATATTGATTATATTACTAAAGGGGTTCGTGATGATATGCCTCTCTCTCTTCTTGAAGAAGTATAGGAAATTATTGATCAATAGTCAAGGGTGCTTTTAGAACAAGTTAATAATAAGAGGAGGGCAGCAGAAGAAGCTCAGCGGATAGTTAGGAAGGCAGAGCTAGTGGAGTAGAGACAAGAAGTAGACCACCGAGCAACACTTGATGGAAATCAGAATAGATCTAGAAGTATCCATATTCAAGTGATCCTATCATATAAGTATTTGTAGCCGTATGTTGATGTTGAAGAATACCTAGGCTACATTGATCTGGCAGAGACTGGAGCTATTATCCCTCCTGTTTTACACCCAAGCATTAAGTTTGACATAACAACTACAATGATCCAACTCTTAAATCTAAAGGGTGTATTTGTTAGTTTGCTTATAGATGATGCAAACATGCACCTTGCAAATTTTATTGGTATTTGCTATTCGTAAATAAATCTAGGGGTGAATCAGGAAGCGCTTAGACTAAGGTTTTTCCCCATATCACTTACAAGAGAAACATCTTTATGGCTAAGGGAACTACCAAGAGGATCTATCAATTAAAAGAATGAGTTGCGCAGGAAATTCTTGAATAGGTTCTTTCCTTTATCGAGGATGTTGCTACATAAGCATGAGATCTATAATTTCAGGCAGTTGTAGTCAGAATCTATGTATGAAGGATGGTTTAGGTTCAATAAAAAGCTTATCATGGAGCCCAACCATTGAATTTAAGGACCAAACTTGTTAAAGATATTCTATCAAGTCTTAACCATCAGTTCTATAGCTATGGCAGACACTATCTTTGAAGGAGCCTTTATAAGATTGATATAGGAGATAGTCTCTAGTATTATGGATTATATCTCGCTAAATAATCGAGGGTGGAAAACTCAGAAGGTTGAGAGAGGTTCTAGTAGTTATACCAATAGAATTTCTAGTGATTATAGAGTGGTTGATGATACTGTAGCTTAGGATATTTCACTATTACGAACTGAAATTGGTGAGTTGTCCAAACAATTTGCAACAAAGACTAATATTTTGGGATTGACCCAAAAGGTTGAGTAACATGTAACTGCTATTAAGCAGTTGAAGTAGTAGTATGGGCATATCTCTGCTGTTTTGACTTATAGACTTCTAGGTGCCCTTCCTAGTTACACTGTGTAGAATACACTAACATTTTTTTTATTGTCTGGATATTACCATTAGGTGTGGTGCCCCACCAGATGGTTATTATGTGCCTACTAATAATGAGCAAAGAAGGATAATATTATTGCTGATGAGCCACCTGAAGCTGAGTTTGAGAAGCTGACTTTTAGTGATGATTATTATGAGAGTGAGTAAGATGATAATTGGGTCGCAGATAAGACCAAAGATGAGGTGAAACATTTTTACATAATTTATCATGCACTATCAATAGAAAAGAAGGGGGACCCAGGTGCAGTCAACATCCCATGTTCTATTGGGTGTTTTGATATTAATTAGGTACGATATGATTTAGGAGCATGAATAAATTTAATACTACTAGTGATATTCAAGGTACTGGGGTTAGGATAACTCAATCCTACATCTGCAAGGCTGTTGATAGTTGATTTATCTATAAAAAAGCCAGTGGGTATTTTGTATAACGTAGAAGTAAGGGTGACATGCTTCACCTACCTAACATATTTCATGATTTTAGACTATGAATTGGATGCCCAAGCTCTAATTATATTAGGTAGACACTTCTTATCTACTCATCTGGTATTGATTGATATGGACTTGGAGGAAATCATCTTCAAACTAAATGATGAGAAAATAATGTTTAATGTGTTCATGATAGTATAACAACCTGATGAAATAAGAGTGGTGGCAGTGATAGATGTTATGGATGATGATGTGGTTGCAGTAGATGTGCCTATTATGGAAAGATTAGGGATACAAGAACTAATAATAGTGATTATAAACTTTGAGAATGATGGGATAGATGAATATGATAAGCTATTTAATGTATTACATATATTGGTTCTTACAACTATGCCCCTAAGAATCTGGATCTTGACTTGAAAAATAGAACCACACCTCCTACAAAGCCATCCATTAAGGAGACAATGGTCTTGGAATTGAAGGCACTCCCATCTCATTTGTAGTATGTCTTATTTGGGGCCAATAATACCCTATCAATGATTATTGCGATAGATTTGGAAGAATCATAGGTGAAAGCTTTAATATCAGTATTTCAAATATTCAAGAGAGCTATCGGGTGGACCATTAAAGAAATTATAGGGATTCCACAAGATATATGCACATATAAGATATAACTTAATCTGGATAACATTCCCAGTATTGAGCATAAGAGGTGAGTAAACCCTCATATGTAGGAGGTGGTGAAGAAAAATAATCATGTGGTTAGATGTTGGGGTAGTTTACCCCATCGCAGATAGAAAATGGGTATGCTCAGTTTAATATATGCCAAATAAAGGGGAAATAACAGTTGTTCCCAATGAAAGAATGAATTAGTACCCATGCGTCCAGTGACCGGTTGGATAGTCTGGATAGATTAAAAGAAGCTGAACAACTGAACATATAAGGAACATTTACCTATACAGTTCATGGATCAGATACTGGATAGACTAATAGGCAAGTGTTGGTATTTTTTTCTTGATGGGTACTCGGGTTACAATCAAATCATGATTTCTCTTTTAGATAAAGAAAAGACTACTTTCACTTGCCTATGCCTATCATTTTTCAAAGATGTATGATGTCCATATTCTTTGATATGGTGGAGGGACCGATGAAGTATTCAGGGATGACCTTTTAGTGGTTAGGGACTTATTCGATAATTGCTTGGACCATTTGGAAAGTGCACTACAGAGATGTGAAGAGTGAAATTTGGTGCTAAACTATGATAAATTCCACTTCATGGTGAAAAAGGTATAGTTATAGGGTATAAGATCTCCAAATATAGTATCGAGGTGGACAAAGCTAAGATTGAGGTAATTAAAAAATGCCACCACTAGTGTCAGTTAGAGGTATACAATGTTTTTTAGGTTATGCAGGCTTTTATAGGGGATCATTAAGGAGTTCTCTAAAATTGAAAATCCTTTATGCAAGCTTTTAGAGAAGAAGGTGAAATTTGTGTTTGATGATGCATGTCTTAAGGCTTTCACATGCCTTAAAGAGAAGTTGATTTTAGTGTCTATTATTGTGTGTCCTGACTGGTCTGAACCTTTTGAGGTATGTGTGATGCAAACAGAGTGGCCTTAGGGTGTTGTCCTGAGCCAAAGAAGAGAAAAGATCCTGCATATAAAACTTATACAGTTACCGAGCAAGAGTTACTTGTGGTTATTTTTGCCTTTGATAAATTTTGATCTTATTTAATTGGGAATAAGGTTATAGTTCACACTGACCATGCATCTTTGAGGTACCTAATGTTGAAAAAATATGACAAACCAAGATTGATTTATTGTGTTCTCTAGCCACAGGTGTTTGATTTTAAGGTAATGGACCAAAAAGGGATAAAAAATCAGGTTGTAGATCACTTTTCCAGACATGAGGATAAGGAAATACAAAGACAAGGGGATAATATTGAGATATATGATACTTTTCTTTATGAGTAGGTTTTAGATGCATCTCAAGACCTAATACCCTAGTTTGCTAATTTTGCCAACTATTTAGTAAGCGATTTAGTCCTAGAAGATATATCCTTCCAGCAATGAAGGACATTTATGCATGAGGTGAGGAAGTTCCTTTGGGATGAACTATACCTTATTAGGGTTTGTACTGATGGTGTGATTCGGAGGAGTGCCCCAGAGATAGAGATTATGAGGATTCTAGAAACTTACCATTCATCACTAGTTGGGGGTCACCATAATAGTGCTCACACAACCCACAAAATTTTGCACTGTTGGTTCTACTGGCCTATAATTTACAAGGACAATTATGATTTTTTCATAAGCCCGTGACCATGTCAGTGTTAATGTAATGTTTCACGACACCATGAACTCCCAATGACACCTATTCTGGAGTTGGAGTTGTTTGATTTATGGGGGTGGATTTCATGGGCCTATTTATGAGCTCTTATAGCATAAGATATGTTATGGTAGCGGTAAGCTATGTGTCAAAAAGGGTGGATCTAGTTGAAGTGCCAGACATTTAAGGTAGAAGTGTCACCACCTTTTTGAAGAGAAATATCTTTTCTCGATTTGGCATTCCACGTGCAACTATCGATGATGATGGGTCTCACTTTTAAAACTGCCTATTTAAATCCCTACTTAATAGATTTGGTGTAAGGAATAAGGTAGAAATACCTTACTATTTGCAGATAAGTGGGAAAGTGGAGGTCTCCAATAAAGAGATAAAGTCCATCTTGGAAAAAATTATGAATGCCAATAAGACTGATTAGTCTAGAAAATTAGATAATGCATTATGGGCCTACCAAACAACCTATAAAACCCCTATAGGTGCATCATCATATCTACTTATATATTAAAAGGTATGCCATTTACCGGTTGAGCTTGAGCATAAGGCACTATGGACATTGAAATGGCTAAATTTTGAGGGGTGTAATACAACAAACTTGAGGTTGAGCAAGGTGAATGAGTTGGATGAATTTTGACTCCATACTTATGAAATCTCGGGATATACGAAGAAATAATGAAGCTGTATTATTATAGAAAAAGTGAGAAAAGAGTATTTGAAACTGATAAGTTGGTCTTGTTGTAAGTTTAAGACTCCGCTTGTTTCCTAGAAAAATAAAATTTAGATGGACTAGAACATTCACTGTGGTTAAGGTATTCCCACATGGTTCTTCAAAAATAAAGCGTGATGGTGAAATACCGTTCAAGGTGAATGGACAACGAGTGAAACGTTACATGGGAAACATGGAGAAAGTAAAAGTCTATTTTGATGTCGACCTTGGTGAAGTCTGAGTAGCCAAGGGAACTAAGTCATGCTACGAGAATAAATCAGGGGATGCTTAGGAGGCAACCTAATGTACATGGATGCTTAGTGCATCCCAGGTGTGTTCTCATTTCCCACTGATTTACTTTATTTTAGAGCATTGGGGAGAGTGCAGTTTTTTAGTTGGGGGTGGGGAAAACCATAGCCGCCGTGGTTTTTTGTTTTCCTGCTTCTTTTTCTGTCAGTTGAAGTATGATTGTAGAATCGGCATGTCTAGTTTAAAATTTTATTCGTATTGTGCTTTGTTTCTTATTGTGCCGTGTTTTTGTGTAACTAGGAGATTTTTTAGTATTTAGGGCATTTGGCATGTTTTGATTGATTTTTGAAGAAAAATGATACCCTTCCAAAATCTTGTTTTAGAACCCTGTGAATGTATATATGTGTAAATATTATGGATCTTGTTATGGAATTAGGATTAGGTACATGATAATCACTTGCTAATAATTGCACGAATCGAATAAGTAGAAGCTTGTAATATTGACTTTATGCCATGTGTGTGTGAGATGCTACTTAGTTCCCTTTGTGTGTTAAATTCAAAAAATGCATAGTTAGTCTTGCCTAGGTTTTAGGATAGTCGGTTAGGAAGGATCATAGGCCATTTTTGATTTTAGTTCACCTTTGACCTAAATGACCTTCCATGTGTAAATTATATCCTTTGATCCCGATTTTGAGCCTATAGCCTATTTTTCTTGTAACACCTTTCACCTTTCCATTTGTATTACAGTAACATATTTTGGCCCATCCCTCCTTAGACATTGAGCACCTCAACTCAAATAAATATCCTAAGTTGAGGGTGACCGTCATAGGGGTGTGCAATGTAGAGGGGGTATGTAGAAGGGTAAAAAAAGGGAAAAAGTTAGTAGGGCTAGGTGAGGTAGTAAAATAAAAGAAAAATTATGAAAAAGAAAAAAGAGCAAAAGACCACACTGATAACTCTCAAACAACACCTCTCATGTGAGAATGTAACCGATTGTTGTCAATATATAACCGAACTGGGTTGGGGTTGAATCCCACATGGAATATGGTATGAATCTAAGTTCTATGTGAGTTAATCAACTGTAAGTTAGTAGTTTCCGGTAAATTGAGGGTTATGAGAATTTCGCAAATAATTGTTTGTCACTTTAGTTTCAGTGTTTGTAATCAAGAGTTTATGAAAAACTAGAATTATGTTCACTATGGGTTCTGGTACTTGACAGATTGTTATACTGATTCAAGATTCTCACGATAGGTAGGAACAACATATTGTCTTTTTTGAAGTTATGCCTAAATGTCTCTCGACCTACTTAAGCATTTAATTAATTAATTCTCTCAGACTTAGGGAATTTATATTCACTGACCATACTTTACCTCAGGTTAATTAACCTTGTTACAACATCAATTATTAAACGGAAGGTTGGTAGCTTTCAAGTCCCTGTAAATAATTCACTTCCTACTATAGTTTATTTGTTATCTCAAGCAAATCAAAGCAGGTGCTATCTATCGTTTACAACCAATAGACAATAATTAAAACCTCAGAATTATCAAGGAGTCTTATTACCTTTAGAATCTTGAACACTTAGAAAATTACCAAGACCTAACCCATAGATCCCATAGTTCGGGTTAAAGGGATTTAGCCACTCATAATGTAATAATCGATACAATAAGTTGAATTCATAATTTGAAAGATGAACTTACAACAAGATGAATAGCAATGCGTGTTTCTCAAATTAGATCAAAGTAGAAATCCTTAAATATTGATGATAATCTCTTCAAAGTAAATTGTTTTGTTTAAGCTAAGAAACTAGAGAGAAAATAACAAAATACGTGCGTTCCAAAATAGGTTCAAAATCCTTCTTAGAAAATCCTAAAGTCTGCTTTAAATACTTCAGCCTAATTATGGAAAAAAAAATCACAGAGTTCAGTGTTCTTCTTGAATTAGGTGACGACATGTGTCACGCTTTATCAGAAGGTTGACAACTTATCACGAATGTCATCAACTCCTCTTCAATTTTGAGAATTTCTACTTAAGGCTGATGGTGAATCTTGATGAATTATTAAAACTGTGATGACATGTCAAACAATGTCGTCACTTCTCCTCCTCAGCTCCTATGTTCTGTCTAAGGTTGACGGTGACTCTGATGGCTAATCACAAGACTGATGGCTTATCACCTGTCATTGTCACTTCATTCAACTGATCCCATTCTCTGTTTAAGGATAACGAATAATCTAATAACATATCAAAGTGCTGATGACTTATTAGGAATGTCATCAGCCACACTTCTCTTCTATATGCTGTAAAGTTTAACTCTTTTACTTCCATCATTGTTGGTTCTTGTAATATCCCGCATGTTTCTAAGCTAGGAAGTGAATAAGTGTTCCTACATATGAAATCTCCTATCTCGTGATTCATACATGAGTACATGACTTATAATGAATATCCAAGTGATAGGATAGCTTATGATGCATTAAGCATGTTCATATGAGTCACTTAATGTAATACAAGCTAAGAGTTTTTGAATCCATCAAGTTTTAGTGTTCGATTTTGTAAGGGTCATCTTTGAATGAGTATAACTCAATGTTAATGTGATATTTTGGCTGATTTATACCCAACAAATTAGCTTTCCAACGATACCAATTTCGCTTTAATCCAATACCAGAGCAAGAAGTTATGCCCATTTTCGTGAGAGACAGTAAGGATAGGCGATTGGTTAGGCGCCGCCCAAACAAACATAGGCGATTGGTTAGGCGCCGCCCAACCTAGCTTAGGCAATCACTTGGGCGCTGTCTAAGTCAACTCCAGGTTCCAAAAACAATCCGTTTTGAGTTATTTTAAGGGTAATTAAGTCTTTTAACACTCCTAACACGTCCCAAAACTTAACCCTACGAAATATATAGCTTCTAAACATATTACAATCCTATTATCATCTCAAATCTCATCATCCAAGAGAACTAAAAGAGAAAAACAACTAGGGTTGCATAACTAAGCTTGAAGATCCGATTTCAAGGAAATTCCTCCGTCAATCACCAAGAATCTTTCTTCTAAGGTATGCATGAGTTGATTCATGGACTCCTTTTATCCATGCAGCTCAAGAACCATCTTCTAAATTTTGTATTTTGATGTTTATGTTGTTGGTGGTTGATGTTTATATGGTTGGAGTTTGATGATGCCTAAGATGGGATCTTTGTATGTTTATTGTGAGGATATGGTGGTATTTAACGTATAAATATGTGAAATTGGTGGTTGAATATTTGTAATCTTGATGAATCCACCTATGCCTAAGATGCGCATGTGAGGTATTTGTGAAAATACCTAAGGGAATAGAAATGATGCTTTTATGACATAATAAGTCCTAAATGACTATTCCATGTTCTAATTTTATGTTCAACGTGATCCCCATGCTATTGTCTTAAATGGAAGAAGTTGTATGAGCTGCTCATGATATTGTTGCGATATGGATTGACCATGTTATTGCAGCCATGCAAGTATATACATGTGTGCATTCTCGATCATGTGATAGTTTGTTGAGAATCATTCTTATTATGAAAGCCTTACTTATGATATTGTGAATTGTGGACTCAAATTTTGTGATCAAGTCATGTCATGTGTGTCAGTTTCCTTCTATCGAGTCCTGGGGGTACATGTACCCAAGAACTATAGCTGTGTGCCTAGATCCATGTCATGTTTCACGATATCCGAACTTAAGCTATGATTCCACAGACTTCATTCAGTTATGTGACTTAGGAAAACCTCATGATCTTAGTCAGTTGTCAGATATTAGTAATATTCCGCTAGTCAACGGAATTCAGTAAGATTAATTTATACACAGTCAGTTATTCATGTCCAGTCCCTCCAGATGGGAGTAAAGGTTAGCACCGAGTGAACCCAAGGATGGGAACTCACCCGCCAGTTCATGGTGTGATTCTTAGTAGTCATCCTTGTGTTCTAGAAATATGTAGCCAGAATAGGTTAAGACATCTTAACCCGTCAGATTAGGGTTGCTGAGGTGGCTTAACCTATCAGTTTAGGGTTCCCACCGTTCTCATTGAGTACCCGCCTGATAAGGGTCACTCACAAGCTGTCCTTACCTGTGGCATGGTATTGACACCCCTCCAGTCAGGGCAGAGATTAGACCCTAGCTAAGCCATAATGGCATACATGGGGCATGTTGGTTAAACACTACTTCCCACAGTTTTAGTATCAGTCTCAATAAAAAACTTAGGGCGTTCTTCAGATTTCAGTATATACAAGACTGTCAGATACAGTCATCCATGTTATCAGTTTCAGTATCAGTCATGACAGTTATCAGTAAACTATGTATTAGCTTCTAAACATATTACAACCCTATTATCATCTCAAAGCTCATCATCCAAGAGCACTAAAAGAGAAAAACAACTAGGGTTGCATAACTAAGCTTGAAGATCCGATTTCAAGGAAATTCCTCCGTCAATCATCAAGAATATTCCTTCTAAGGTATGCATGAGTTGATTCATGGACTCCTTTCGTCCATGAAGCTCAAGAAACATCTTTTAAATTTTTTATTATGATGTTTATGTTGTTGGTGGTTGATATTCATGTGGTTGGAGTTTGACGATGCCTAAGATGGGATCTTTGTATGTTTATTGTGAGGATATGGTGGTATTTAACGTATAAATATGTGAAATTGATGGTTGAATATTTGTAATATTGATGAATCCACCTATGCCTAAGATGTTCATGTAAGGTGTTTGTGAAAATACCTAAGGGAATAGAAATCATGCTTTTATGCTTTTATGACATAATAAGTCCTAAATGACTATTCTATGTTCTAAGTTTATGTTCAACGTGATCCCCATGCTATTGTCTTGACTTGAAGAAGTTGTAAGAGATTCTCATGAAATTGTTGCAATGACCATGTTATTGAAGCCATGTAAGTATATACATATTGTGTTCATTCTCGGTCATGTGATAGTTTGTTGAGAATCGTTCTTATTATGAAAGCCTTACTTATGATATTGTGAATTGTGGACTCAAATCTTGTGATCAAGTCATGTCATGTGTGTCAGTTTCCTCCTATCGAGTCCTGGGGGTACTTGTACCCAAAAACTATAGTTGTGTGCCTAGAGCCATGTCATGTTTCACGATATCCAAACTCAAGCTATGATTCCATAGACTTCACTAAGTCATGTGATTTAAGAAAACCTCATGATCTTAGTCAGTTGTCAGATATCAGTAACATTTCGCTAATTCAGGGTGTGATTCTTAGTAGTCATCCTAGTGTTCCAGAACTACGTAGCCAGTATAGGTTGAGACATCTTAACTCGTCAGATTAGGGTTGATGAGGTGGCTTAACCCGTCAGTTTAGGGTACCCACCATTCTTATTGAGCACCCTCCAAATAAGGGTCACTCACAGGCTGTCCTTACCTGTGGCACGGCATTGACATCCCTCCAGTCGGGGTAGTAATTGGACCCCAGCTTAGCCATAACGGCATACTTGGGGCATATCGATTAAACACTACTTCCCACAGTTTCAGTATCAGTCTCAATAAAAGAACTCCGGGCGTTCTTCAGATTTCAGTATATATAGGACTGTCAGATACAGTCGTCCATGTTATCAGTTTTAGTATCAGTCATGACAATTATCAGTAAACATTGTATTAGCTTACAGGTCATGCTATCATATATTCATGGTCCCAGTTTCTATATATGTGTGTTTGCACTCGCACGTTCATATTAGTCAGTCAGTGTTGTTCATGTATAAAACCCTTTATGTTCAGCCTACCTTCCTCGTATACTCAGTACTCCAGTTGTACTGACGCATTTACGCTATGGTGCTTTCTTTCCATGTTACACCATAGGTTCTGAGACACGAGCTCCAGCCCAGCAGTAGCGGTAGCATTCCAGTCACAGAGACACAGTGAGTCCTCATTTATTCAAGGGCACTATGATTTGATATATTTATTTATTTCTTCAGTTTAGTTTTACGGAGTTAGTTGGAGACATGTTCCTTCAACTCGTTATTCAGATAGTTTAGAGGCTTTCAGATTTACATTCAGATTTACGTTCAGACTTAGCTTTTAGATTGAGTTGTGGGTATTTTGACCCACATGATTTTATTTAGTTGAACCTAATGGCCTTACAGCTCTATGTATTCCACATTATTATATCATGATTTGCAGTATACAGGTACAAATATCAGTCATGGGTTAGCTTGTGGTCGATCGGGGTCATGAGCACCGTGTAACATTCTGGTTCAGCCAATCGTGGCATTACAAACTTGGTATCAGAGCCTTAGGTTCAATAGAGTCGTAAGAAGTCTTAAATCCACATCTAGTAGAGTCTTGTACATGGGTGTTTTGCGCACCATATTTATGTGCGGGAGGCTATAAGATGTTTTAGGAACAGTCCCCTTTCTTCATTATTCATGTCAAGCTAGTGAGCATAATCACAAGTTAAACTCTCAGTCTAATCTGTTATTCTTTTATTCCAGACTATGGCCCTAAGGAGAAGAAACTAGCCAGCTCTTCAGCCAAAGATCCTTTGGGCGAACATGTTTTCTATACGGAGTTTAGAGCCTTATTTACCACACTTGATCAATCTATGGCTGCACAGAATAAACGGCCACCAGTTATTTTGGCCAATCCAGTGTCCAATCCGAAAGAAGCTAGGGGTCGGGACTTCACCCGGATGAACCCTCCATCTTTTCATGGATCTAAGTCTGATGAGGACCCTCAAGAGTTCATTGAGCAAGTCCAAAAGGTCATTGATATAATGGGTGTTACTTCTATTGTGAGTGCTGAGTTAGCCGCCTACCAGTTGTAGGATATTTCTCATGATTGGTACAAATAGTGAAAGTCTGAGAGGTTAGATGATACAGGCCCTATCGAGTGGGAGGAATTTGTCACGGCCTTCTTAGATAGATTCTTTCCCCAAGTGCTGAGGGAAGCCAAATCTCTTGAGTTCATCAACCTCTGGTAAGGAAATATGATGGTTAGGGAGTAGTCTCTCAGATTTACTCAACTAGCCAGGTATGCTCCTCATGTGGTTGCAAACAATAGAGGTAAGATGAGCAAGTTCATGTAAGGGGTCAACTATAGTATGGTAAATGAGTGTAGGTCTGCGATGCTGATCGGTGATATAAACTTATCTAGACTCATGACCTATGCCCAGCAAGTAGAAGGGCAGAAGTTTAAGACAAGGGAGAGGCAGAACAACAGAGCAAGGTCAGGTAACTTCAACTTTGCTCACCCCAAGTCAGATGGATAAAACTGTTCATAGTTTTGCTCCAAGTCAGCCATTCCAGCTCCTTTCTCTGCCAGCGATCCAGTGCCAAAGTTCAGAGACGACAATAGAGACAAAACGCCAGGCTCTAAATATCAGGGCAGTGTTAGCAGTGCCCGAATGAATCCCCTTTGTCAGAATTGTGGTAAGAACCACTAGGGCATTTGCAGAGCCGGTAGTGATGTCTGTTTTTATTGTGGCAAGCCAGGCCACAAGATTAGAGAGTGTCTGCAGTCAAGTCTTCAGGGTCAGCAAAATCATTCTACAGCTTAGTCCAGTCGCCCAAACTAGCAGGGTGCCATTTTCAGTGCTACCAGTGGGAAACGCCCAAATAGACTCTATGCTCTTCAGTCCCATCAGGATCAGAAAAATTCTCCTGATGTCGTTACTGGTACGTTACAGATTTTCCATGTTTATGTTTATGCTTTGCTAGACCCAGGTGCATCTTTGTGTTTTGTTACTCCATACATAGCAGGCGATTTCAGAATTAGTCCCAAAGTCCTAGCAGAGCCCTTCTCAGTCTCTACCTCAGTGGGTAAAACCATCATAGCCCGACGGGTATATAGGAACTGCTCGATTATGATATCTCAAAAATTCACGTCAGTAGATTTAGTGGAGTTAGAGATGACTGATTTTAATATCATTCTTGGAATGGATTGGCTTCATTCCTGCTATGCCACAGTCGACTGGAGAAACAAGATAGTTCAGTTTCAGTTTCCGAATGAGCCCGTCCTAGAATAGAAGGGTAGCATTTTAGCGTTCAGGGGTCAACTTGTTTTCTACCTTCGGGCAAGGAAAATGACTTCTAAGGGGTGTGCGTATCATCTCGTGCATGTTAAAGATTTTAGTTCTAAATCTCCCATCCTCGAAATAGTCCCAGTTTTTAATGAATACTCAGATATCTTTTCTGATGATCTTCCAGGCATTCCTCCCGAAAGGGAAATAGACTTCGGCATAGACCTTCTTTCGGATACCTAACCTATTTCTATTCCACCATACCGAATGGCACTAGCAGAACTCAAGGAACTAAAAGATCTATTGAAGGATCTCTTATATAAGGGATTCATCAGACCCAGTGTTTCCCCATGGGGTGTGCCAGTGTTATTTGTGCGCAAGAAAGACGGTTCTCTAAGGATGTGTATTGATTACCATTAATTCAATAAGGTCACGGTCAAGAACAGATATCCTCCTTCCAGGATTGATGATCTATTCGACCAACTTCAGGGTGATAGTTACTTCTCCAAGATAGACTTTAGATCAGGCTATCATCAGCTCAGAGTTAGAGAATTTGACATTTCGAAGATAGCTTTCCGCACTAGGTATGGTCACTTCGAATTTTTATTCATGTCATTTGGTCTTACCAATGCCCCTGTAGCTTTTATGGATTTGATGAATCATGTGTTCAAGTAGTACTTGGACATATTTTTCATAGTCTTTATAGATGATATTCTGGTTTATTCTTGCACAGAGCGTGATCATGCAGACCATCTCAGGATTGTTCTTTAGACTCTCAGGGATCACCAGTTATTCACTAAGTTCAGCAAGTGTAAATTTTGACTAAGATCAGTAGCATTCCTTGGCCATATTGTTTTTGGTGATGGCATTAGAGTTGATCCTCAGAAAACTGAGGCAGTAAGAAACTGGCCCAGACCTGTATCTCCATCAGATATTAGGATTTTTTTAGGTTTGGCTGGCTATTACAGACGGTTTGTCGAGGGATTTTATTCTATTACATCTCCCATGTCCAGATTAACCCAAAAAAGATTAAGTTTTAGTGGTCAGATTCATGCGAGAAGAGCTTTCAAGAGTTGAAGACTCAACTCACCTCAGCTTCAGTTCTAGCTATTCAAGATGGTTCAGACGGTTTGGTAGTCTATTGTGATGCATCCAGAGTGGGTTTAGGTTGTGTCCTCATGCAGCATGGTAAGGTCATAGCCTACACCTCCAGATAGTTAAACCGACATGAGAAGAATTATCCTACTTATGATCTTGAGTTAGAAGTGGTAGTTTTTGCCTTGAAGATTTGGAGGCATTATCTCTGTGGAGTTCATGTAGATGTCTTCACAAACCATAAAAGCCTCCTGTATGTCTTTTCTCAGAAAGATCTCATTCTTTGCTAGAGAAGGTGGTTAGAGCTCTTGAAGGATTACGACATGAGTGTTCTTTATCATTCGGTCAAGGACAATATTGTGGCCGACGCTCTCAGTTGACTCTCCATGGGTAGTATTTCTCACTTTGAGGATAGTAAGAAAAAATGGCTCAGGAGATCCATCAGCTTGCCAGACTACGCGTTCGCTTAGTCAATTCTTCAGAGGGTGGTGTATGTGTTCATAGTAGTTCAGAGTCATCTCTAATTTCCGAGGTGAAAGAGAAATAAGACAGGGATCCTAGACTTGTCAAGCTCAAAGAGTCAGATCAAAATCAGAAAGTCGAGGTTTTCTCCCATGGAGGAGATAGTGTTCTTCATTGTTAGGGTCGTCTATGTGTTCCAGATATAGATTAATTGAGGTAGCGAATTCTTGCAAAAACTCATGGTGCATGATACTCTATTCATCCAGGGGGCACTAATATCTACGGCGACAGGTGGGAGATCTATTGGTAGAGTGGGATAAAGAGAGATATTGTAGAGTTTATGGCTAAGTGCTCTACATGTCAGCAGGTTAACATAGAGCATCAAAAACCTAGTGGTTCCATGCAAGAGTTCACCATTCCTACTTGGAAGTGGGAAGAATTTAACATGGACTTTGTGACGGGTTTGCCTTGAACTCGTCATCAACATGATTCAGTCTGGGTCATTATAAATAGAATGACCAAGTCATCTTATTTCCTTCTTGTTCGTACCTCTTATTCCACTGAGCATTATGCCAAACTCTATATTAAGGAGTTAGTCAGGTTACATGGTGTTCCACTATCTATCATCTCAGACAGAGGTACCCAGTTCACTTCTCACTTTTGGAAAGCATTCCAAAAGGGTCTCGGTACCTAAGTCCATCTCAGCATAATATTTCATCCTCAGACAGATGGTCAAGTAGAGAGAACCATTCAGACTCTTGAAGATATGCTAAGGGCATGTGCAATTGACTTCAAGGGAAGTTGGGACGACCACTTGCCTTTAATTGAGTTTGCATACAATGATAGCTATCATTCTAGTATTCAGATGGCTCCATTTGAAGCTCTCTATGGTAGGAGATATACATATCTGATTGGTTTGTTCAAAGTTAGTGAGGCCTTAATCATAGGTCCTGACTTAGTATTCGACGCCTTAGAGAAAGTTCAGTTGATCAGAGAGAGACTCTAGGCTACACAGAGCTGACAGAAGTCCTATGCAGATGTTCGTAGAAAGGATCTCGAGTTTGAGGTCAATGAATATGTCTATCTTAAGATCTCTCCCATGAATGGAGTGAAGAGGTTCGACAAGAAATGAAAATTCAGTCCCCGGTATGCGGTCCCTTTAGAATTCTTTGTCGCTTCGGCAAGGTAGCTTATGAGCTTGAGTTGCCTTTCGATCTAGCCTTAGTCCATCCAGTCTTCCATGTCTCTTTGCTAAAGAAGTGAATAGGTGACCCAGCAGTTGTTGTCCCTATTCAGAGCATCGACATTCAGAACAGCCTCTCTTATGAAGAGATTCCATTTGAAATCTTAGATTATCAGACTTGTAGATTGAGGAGCAAAAAAGTCCATCTAGTCAAGGTTCTTTGGCAAAATCAGTCTCATGAGGGAGCTACTTGGGAAGCAGAAGCAGATATACGTACCAAGTATCCTCACCTCTTCCCCGCTAATTCAGATCAAGCTCAAGGTAACAGTTCTTCTTAAGCTTATTCAATTTCACCTTCATGTTTCCAATATAAACTTGGTACCAATAAACCGTTTCATACATAGCCATGCATTCATATGTCAGTTGTCCGTGCATCAATATGCAAGACTTCAGTATGTTTAGCATGTCAGCCAGGAGATCAAGTTTCAGTTCTTCATGTTCAGTTTAGGTTCTATTGTCTTGTATCCCTTCTCAATAAATTCTCATTCGAGGACGAATGTTCCCAAGGGGGAGATATTGTAATACCACGCATATTTCTAAGCTAGGAAGTGAATAAGTATTCCTACATATGAAATCTCCTACCCGTTTATTCATACTTGAGTACATGACTTACAATGAATATCCTAGTGATAGGATAGCTCATGATGCATTAACCATGTTCATATAAGTCACTTAAGGTAATACAAATTAAGAGTTTTTGAATCCATCAAGTTTTAGTGTTTGATTTTGTAAGGGTCATCTTTGAACGAGTATAACTCAATGTTAATGTGGTATTTTGGCTGATTTAGACCCAACAAATTAGCTTTCCAATGATACCAATTTTGCCTTAATCCAATACCCAAGCAAAATGTTATGCCCATTTTCGTGAGAGACAGTAAGGATAGGCGATTGGTTAGGTGCCGCCTAACCAAACATAGGCGATTGGTTAGGCGCCGCCCAACCTAGCTTAGGCAATCACTTGGGCGCCCCCTAAGTCAGTTCCAGGTGCCAAAAACACTCCGTTTTGAGTTATTTTAAGGGTAATTAAGTCTTTTAACACTCCTTACATGTCCCTAAACTTAACCCTACGAAATATATAGGTTCTAAACATATTACAACCTTATTATCATCTCAAAGCTCATCATCCAAGAGCACTAAAAGAGAAAAACAACTAGGGTTGCATAACTAAGCTTGAAGATCCGATTTCAAGGAAATTCCTCCGTCAAATATCAAGAATATTCCTTCTAAGGTATGCGTGAGTTGATTCATGGACTCCTTTCGTCCATGAAGCTCAAGAAACATCTTTTAAATTTTGTATTATGATGTTTATGTTGTTGGTGGTTGATATTCATGTGGTTGGAGTTTGACGATGCCTAATATGGGATCTTTGTATGTTTATTGTGAGGATATGGTGGTATTTAACGTATAAATATGTGAAATTGGTGGTTGAATATTTGTAATATTGATGAATCCACCTATGCCTAAGATGTTCATGTAAGGTGTTTGTGAAAATACCTAAGGGAATAGAAATCATGCTTTTATGCTTTTATGACATAATAAGTCCTAAATGACTATTCCATGTTCTAAGTTTATGTTCAACGTGATCCCCATGCTATTGTCTTGACTTGAAGAAGTTGTAAGAGATTCTCATGAAATTGTTGCAATGACCATGTTATTGAAGCCATGTAAGTATATACATATTGTGTTCATTCTCGGTCATGTGATAGTTTGTTGAGAATCGTTCTTATTATTAAAGCCTTACTTATGATATTGTGAATTGTGGACTCAAATCTTGTGATCAAGTCATGTCATGTGTGTCAGTTTCCTCCTATCGAGTCCTGGGGGTACTTCTACCCAAAAACTATAGTTGTGTGCCTAGAGCCATGTCATGTTTCACGATATCCAAACTCAAGCTATGATTCCATAGACTTCACTAAGTCATGTGATTTAAGAAAACCTCATGATCTTAGTCAGTTGTCAGATATCAGTAACATTCCGCCAATTCAGGGTGTGATTCTTAGTAGTCATCCTAGTGTTCCAGAACTACGTAGCCAGCATAGGTTGAGACATCTTAACTCGTCAGATTAGGGTTGATGAGGTGGTTTAACCCGTCAGTTTAGGGTACCCACCATTCTTATTGAGTACCCTCCAAATAAGGGTCACTCACAGGCTGTCCTTACCCATGGCATGGCATTGACATCTCTCCAGTCGGGGTAGTGATTGGACCCCAGCTTAGCCATAATGGCATACTTGGGGCATATCGATTAAACACTACTTCCCACAGTTTCAGTATCAGTCTCAATAAAAGAACTCCGAGCGTTCTTCAGATTTCAGTATATATAGGACTGTCAGATACAGTCGTCCATGTTATCAGTTTTAGTATCAGTCATGACAATTATCAGTAAACATTGTATTAGCTTACAGGTCATGCTATCATATATTCATGGTCCCAGTTTCTATATATGTGTGTTTGCACTCCCACGTTCATATTAGTCAGTCAGTGTTGTTCATGTATAAAACCTTTTATGTTCAGCCTACCTTCCTCGTATACTCAGTACTCCAGTTGTACTGACGCATTTGCGCTATGGTGCTTTCTTTCCATGTTACACTATAGGTTCTGAGACACGAGCTCCAGCCCAGCAGTAGCGGTAGCATTCCAGTCACAGAGACACAGTGAGTCCTCATTGATTCAAGGGCAATATGATTTGATATATTTATTTATTTCTTCAGTTTAGTTTTACGGAGTTAGTTGGAGACATGTTTCTTCAACTCCTTATTCAGATAGTTTAGAGGCTTTCAAATTTACGTTCAGATTTATGTTTAGATTTACGTTCAGACTTAGCTTTCAGATTGAGTTGTGGGTATTTTCACCCCACATGATTTTATTTAGTTGAACCTTATGGCCTTACAGTTCTAGGTATTCCGCATTATTATATCATGATTTGTAGTATACAGGTATAGATATCAGTCATGGGTTAGCTTGTGGTTCCTCTGGTTCATGAGCACCATGTAACATTCCGGTTCAGCTAATCGGGGTGTTACAGTTCTCTTGCCTCTTGACTTCCACTAAAAAATCAAAGATAAGACAATAAAAAATGACAAAAGTTTCTTAAGACTTTGCAATTATTCTCAGTTAGAAGCCTCAAATGTGTCAGCATCTGCTCACACATCAACACCCTAAACTTAAAACAATTGCTTGTTCTCACGCAACTAAAACACAACCAAGAGAATAGAAAGTACATTTGTTATTCAATCACCTATATTATCTCAAAACCATCTTTACCTTCTCCAAGGTCAATTAATTCCAAATCAATTGTGTATGCTACTGAAGAACAATAATGGGAGACACAGGAATCAAAATATGGCATTAAATTAACAACAATGACCATGCATGTATCAAGCTTACACTATCCAAACAAGTTAGCAACTAGCACTGTAACTAGTGTTCCCTCACTACAAAAAAGTCTCATTTCACTTATATCAGACATCACTTATGTATCCATGGGGACAATCACAAGACATTCCCAGAATGAAGTTCCAATCAATGTATGCTGAATACCATAGGCTTTCACTTATTTTCATTTCCAAGATCATCAGACAGGTTAGCTAGGATCACTATAGGTTTTCTCTTTGGATTGTAATGTAGGCTAGGAGCTGGTATGATACTCGATGATATTTAAAGTGACTAAGCCTCCTTAACACTACACTAGCTTTTGGGTTCTCACTTATTTACCATTTTCTACTCTTCTCTTTTCTTGGTTATAGTTATTCAGGATGGGTAAGGTTCTTTTCTACAATTACTTCTTTTTTTTCACAACTTTTATTTTATTACTCTTTTCCACCATACCCCATTTTTTATTCTTTTCTTTTGCTCTACCTTTTGTTCATACTCATTTCACCCTTAGACTTATCAACAGGAGAATCTGCCGACACCATAAGTTGGTGTTGCTGTATTACCCCATCATCCGCCTTCACCTTGTCCAGGGCTGCTCTAAATTGTGCAAGGTTTGAGCTCCACATTTCTCTTACCCGTGTATTAAAATGATTTTCTAATTCATCAATTCGACCTAGAAAGGCTTGGAAGGGCTCCATTGCGACCTTAATCCTCTTGTCCACTGTAGAGGAAAATTTTTTGTCAAAACGTTATAGCTAGGACTCACACCACTTGGCTTATTTGGTTATTCCCCCAAAATTTATCGGGTTAAAGGCAAATTTTGTGGTAGAAACAGCAGCTGACGGATTTGTTTAATTTCTAGGAACTGAATCTATAATTGCTGAGGAGGTCAGTGCTGCAGCCTCAAAATCCTACACCACTATATTAGGAACTGAGCTGGTACCTATAACTAGCGGGTCTGTTTCAACCCATGCTCCTCTGTAAAGTATCAGTCTCGACTGATTTTCATCATATCGAATGGGGTTGTGGGTCTTCTTGGAAAACAGCTCTTTATGTAACCTCTAACCTCAGGTACATGGGCTATCTTACATAATCTTATAATTAGCAAGGGAAAGAATATGCCGTGTCGGGCCTTGAGACTCAAATTTTCATCTCTTCAACAATGATCTCCCTAATGTTCAACTTGAGCTTAGCCACAAGACTTGCAACCAATATTGCTCTGTCATCTCTAATGATGTTATCTCCCTTAGTAGGCATCAAATGGGTGCGCACTATACCCCACCAGAACCTTGCCTCTTTAGTCAGGGAGGCCTTAAAAATCCTTTTATTCGGGTTGGTAAGCCTTTTAGGTTTCCCTTCAGCTATGAGTATGGCTAACAAAGACTGCTGATTTGCACAATGCTTCAGTCGAGTGTAGACTATAGGTGAAGTGGCATAACGAGTGAATTCTGGGCCATGAAGAAATCTGGTGATTATTGTTTGTGAGAGATCCACCATCAAGCCCGTAATGGAACTTTATCCAACAAAGGTTGATCCTCTGATTTCTTTTTTTCTTTGCACATGTTCTCCAATCGAGCCTGATAGTTTGCATAGAACTCCTGAACTAGTGAAGGGAAAAATGAACTTCCTCCTTTCGCAGTCCATCCCAAGTCATAATCTTAGAATTTCTACTCCACTTCAGGGTATTTGCTCAACCCGGTGGTGATGATCCTCTTTTCTTCAAAGATGGGCCTTTTAAAGGTTCTTCTTTTAGTTCTGATAATCACATCATAGAATATTTTCTTTACCTTAGGAATTTTCCACCTAGCACTATCTCAAACCTCAGGGTTCTTGCATTTAACCATATTTCCCCAAATTGGAGATTCTTCATCATCTTGTTGCTCAGCAGAAGGGTACTCATATTATTGTCACTCAAATTCATATTGCTTAGACTCATGTTTCTCAGAATCAGGATGATCTAAATCATGCTCTTCAAATTCAGCATGATCAACCTCTTGTTGCTCAGAGGCTGTTTTCTCAGAAGCTGTATGTTCAGATGTTGTTGGCTCAGTATCACTCTTTTCACTCTTCTCCACCTCAACTGGTGGAGGTGGTGAAGACTTTTTTGTTTTTTTTTCTTTTGATTCTTGAGCAGTGGCTCTCCTCTTCATAATCGGAGCCCTTATCAAAGAGTCTCTGAGGTACACTTCCCTTGGTCCCTTTATTTATAGATTTTGGCTCCTTTCCTTTGGGTACCATTATAAGACCTATAGTAAGATAAAAACCATTAGTCGACACTCCAGAGTGTATACAAAAACCATCAGTTATTGAAGTTGCACACCCCTTGAAAGGGTTTATTAATGCTTCAGGTCAAATGTATGATGACATGTCTGATAAGCCATCATAGTTATGATAGCTTATCATAAATGTCGTCAGCTCTAAACAGAACCCACAAAATTTTATCAACTCTAACGACTTGTTTGATAAGTCATCACTAATATGGTAACTTATCAACCATGTCCTCAGCTCAGGACACAACCATAACTTGACTTTAACTTGGTTTATAATCCAATTTCTTTTTAAAATCCCATCAATTCGCATTTTTGAGCTGAGATTTAAGTCCCAAGCTTGAACAACAAATCCTAGTTACTGATTTTCACACATTGACAAGCTAAACTTGACTCAATATTCTTAGGAACCTTTGTTCACATTAGTTTATTACTTAACAACTGAAGAGAAGAGTTAGGTTTTGAGCATACCTGATAAGTGCCTTCAACTTGGTTACACAAGTAAGAGGAAATAGATGAAAGAAGAACTCTTGATTTTGACTTTAACCCACACTCACAAGGAAGGAAGTTTTATTTTATTTTACTTGGAAATACTTTATAAAGGGAAGAAAATAAACTAAATATGGAAGGAAATAAAACTTAAAGAAAAGAAAAAAAATACACAGGAAGGTGGAAAGACAAAGCTATGGGCCGGGTCGGATCTTTTTAATTTGGCACAAAATTTTAGCTACTCTTTTAGGCTTTCTGACGACAAAGGCTGATGGCTTATCACACTTGTGATAGCCTCTCATGAATGTCATCAACCTTAACAAAACATGCCTCAGGTTTGATTTCTCTAACGACGAATTTGATGGCTTATCATAATTATGATAACCCGTCAAATATGTCATCAGGAATACTTAGTTGGATACATCGATTCCACCTTGTTTGAACTAGAACCTAACTAAAAAATAAATACATTTCAAGAACATAAAAATTTTGGGTTTCCTCCTAATAGTGCCTGATTTAATATCGCGACACGACTTGGTTATCTTGACTACTAAGACATCGTCAAGGCAACCTGCTGATATCTCTTTACCATCTTCATAGAATATATCCATAATTGAGAAAACACTCATCTCCTTTTGCTGGGTCATGGTTGGGTGTATTTTAAATCTTGCTTTTTAGTCATTGAGCCTGAACTTTAGATTATTCAGCTCTATGTCCACTATCACTCTCCCAATTGCAAGGAATGGTCTACCCAGGATGATGGGTACTTCAAAGTCCACCTCATAGTCTAGGACTACAAAAAAATCAAGTAGTATAAAGTCAGGCACCTTTACCAATACATCATGTAATATGCCCACTGGATACTTTATAGACCTATCCTCCATCACCAACTGCATTTTTGTCGAGGTAGAATTCCCTAAACCAAGCTTCTGGTACACAGAAAGTGGCATTAGGTTTATAATGGCTACCAAATCGCATAGAGCTTTTGTAAAATTCAGGGACCCAATTGTGCATGGGATAGTAAATGCTCCTGGGTCTTCCTTTTTCTGCACTAAAGACCTTGTGGAGATAACATCACAATGATGTAGATTGTCCTTTATCTCATGGATAACCTTTCATTTCTTTGTGACAAGGTCTTTCATAAACTTAGCGTATCCTGGAATTTTCTCAAATACCTCCACCAAAGGCACATTTATTGTTAACTACTTCACTATCACCATGAATTTACTAAATTTTTTGTCCTCAACCGTCCTCTTCAATATTTGAGAAAAGAGAGGTGGTGGTCTTGGGAGAGTTTCCATCACTACTTCATTTTCCTTCTCTTTCCCTTTTTTTGAAGCATCATTAGAACCATCCAGCTTCTCAAACTCCGCTGGACATTTTTCTTTGGGTTCACTCTCATCTTCAATCACATCTTTAATCAAAATTTTTCCCATATAAGGGCCAGGTAATATATTACCACTTCTAGTTGTAATCGCCATAAATGACCGATCATTCTGTGGATTCTGGACTGTATCACTAGGTAATGTTCCACTCTTCCTTTGATTCAGTGCTGCAGAGAGTTGGCTCTTTTGTTGTTCCAGGTACTTGATCAAAGTAGAGAGCGAGTTTACCAACTGAATAATAGATGATAGATCAGTCTTCATGGTAGTCACTCCTGCGTTGGTTACCTTCACTCCCTTTAAAAATTTATCCATCATGTCCTTCATGGATATCTTTTCTAAACTTATTGTAGCAGACTCATAATTTCCAGGAGAGGCATATAGCCCGCTCCTATCATTATTGCTCCTCTAATTTCCCTACTACCTATCTTTATAACTAGGCTTATCATAATAATTCCGACCTTAATTCCCCTGGATATTTCCTCAGAAACCCCTCTGATTATTAATATAGTTTGCATCTTCTTCTGGATCAGCATCAACTCTATATTGAGATCTCACAACTTTCACCTTCTCAATCTTGCCTAATAGTAAGTACTTGGTTAGCAAGTCCATCTGCATTTTTAGGTGCACTATGTCTTGATCACGCTTCTTATCTCTCATGCGTTGTAACACAGTCATACCCATAGAAATAGAGGTACTTACTACCATAGAGTGTCTGGTATGCCATGCCTGACTCTGTTTGGTCATTCTCTCTAGCATTTCTAAAGCCTCTGGGAATGTAAAATGAACAAACGAACCACTACCTGCATTATCTATAATTGGTTCTGTTACAGAGTTAAGGGCCCTGTATAAAGTCTCCATCAAGTGTATGTCTGTCATAGTATGGTTTAGACACTGTGTCAGCTTCTTTTAGAATCTTTCCCAGGTTTTATGCAAAGCTTCGGTCGGGAGCTGTCTAAAGTTATTGATCTCGTCCCTCAACTGTACCCTCCTGGAGGATGGAAAGAACCATTCTATGAACGCATCTTTCAAATGTTTCGAGTTGGTTATCAAATCAGGCGTCGGCTTATTTAACCATATTGTTGCCTTCCCAGACAGAGACAATAGGAACAATCTCAAGCGGATTGCATTCTGACCTACTCTTGGGTTATCAAAAGATTTGCAAATAGTGACAAAGTTTACCAAGTTCATATTCAGATCATCGCCAGGCCGACCACTAAACAACCTCTTTAGATTAAGGATTTGAATCATAGTACTCGTAATGCTGAACTTTACCCCAGGTGCCAACGGTGGAGGAATAATTACACCCATTGCACCTACTCCATCTATTCCATCATCATCATCATTGAGGTCAAACTGGACCGGCTGGTAATCTTGCCTTCCCCAACAACGGTGCTATATTTTGATAATGTTCAAACTAGATCTCTCATGTGAGAATGTAAATGATCATTGTCAATATATAACCCAACTAGGTTGGGGTCGAATCCCATAGGGAATACAGTGTGAATCTGAGTTATATGCAAGTTAATCAACTCATAGTTAGTAGTTTCCGGTAAATTAGGGTTATGAGTATTTCGCAACTAATTGTTAGTCCCTTTAGTTTTAGTGTTTGTAATCAAGAGTTTTTGGAAAACCAGAAATATGTTCACTATAGGTTTTGGTACTTGACAGATGCTAATAGTGATTCAAGATTCTCACGATAGGTAGGAACAATAGATTGTCTTTATTGAAGTTATGCCTAAATGTCTCTCGACCTACTTAAGCATTTAATTACCTAATCCACTCGGACTTAGGGAATTTATATTCACTAACCAGACTTCACCTCAGGTTAATTAACCTTGTTAAAGCTTCAATTATTAAATGGAAGGTTGGTAGCTTCCAAGTCCCTGTCAATAATTCACTTCCTGCTATATTTTATTTCTTATCTCAAGAAAATCAAAGCAGGTGCTATCTATCATTTGCAACCAATAGACAATAATTAAAACCTCAAAATTATCAAGGAGTCCTATTACCTTTAGAATCTTGAACACTTAGCAACTTACCAAGACCTAACCCAAAGATCCCTTAATTTGGGTTAAAGGGATTTAGCCACTCATAATGTAATAATCGATACGACAAGTTGAATTCATAATTTGAAAGATGAACTTACAACAAGATGAATAGCGATGAGTTTTTCTCAGATTAGATCAAAGTAAAAATCCCAAAATTTTCATAATAATCTCTTTAAAGTTAATTATTTTGTTCAAGCCAAGAAACTAGAGAGAAAATAACAAAATACGTGCATTCCAAAATAGGTTTAGAATCCTTCTTAGAAAACCCTAAACTATGCTTTAAATACTTCAGCCTATTTATGGAAACAAAATCATAGAGTTTAGTGTTCTTCTCGGATTAGATGACGACATGTGTGACACCTTATTAGGAGGCTGACGACTTATCACGAATGTCATCAACTCCTCTTTAATTTTGACAATTTATGCTTAAGGCTGAAGGTGAATCCTGATGGCTTATTAAAACTTTAATGACATATCAGAAAATGTTGTCACTTCTTTACCTCAGCTCCCATGTTCTATCTAAGGCTAACGGTGACTCTGACGGCTTATTACAAGGTTGACGACTTATCACATGTCATCGTCACTTCTTCTAACTAAATCCCATTCTCTGTTTAAGGCTGACTATGAAGCTGAACCTATTAGAGTGCTAACGACTTATCAGGAAAATTGTCAGCTATATTTCTCTTCTATTTGCTTCAAATTTCAACTTTTTTACTTCCATCATTGTTGGTTCTCTTGCCTCTTAACTTCCACTGCAAAATCAAAGATAAAACAATAAAAAATGACCAAAGTTGCTTAAGACTTTGCAATTATTCTCAGTTAAAAGCCTCAAATGTGTTAGCATCTGCTCACACTTCATACACCCAACCTGAATGTGCAATAAAGAATAAAAAGGGACAAAATAAGGGTGAAATAAAAAGAAAGATGGTTAAAAAGTGGATCCCAAAGTTAGTGTAGTTCCAAGTAGGATTAGTCACTTGTTATATCCATGTATACTATACCAACCCCCAAGACTACATTACAAGCAAAATGAAGTCCTATAGTGAACCTAATTTTACTGTCTGTAGACTTAGGTAAAGAAAATAAGGGCAAGCCTATGGTATTTGGTGCATATTGATTGGAATTTCTCTTCTGAGTGTCAGTGTCTCTTGACTGTCCCTGCATTAACATGCATTATTTAATATGAGTGAGTAACACTTCTTTATTGTAAGGTCACAACAGTTATTGTCCTAGGTATACTTATTTTAGGTAGTGTAACTTGTACATATATGCATGGTTGTCTGTTGCTAATGTAATGACATCACTTGATCCTATTGTGTTGCATTGTTGTTCTTTATGATTAAACACAATTGGTTTTGAAAAGTTGAGAGAGGAGAGAGTATTGTGTTTTGAGTTTGAAGTACTGACTGGCTCCTTTGGATAACTTAGCATCTTCTAGTTAAGCGTCGTGTTTGGTTTTGTTTTAGTTTATAGAATTTTGTTGACTGAGGACAAGAAAAAGTTCTAAGTTGAGGGTGTTGATGTTCTATAGAAATATAGCACTTTCGATGCTTAAAACTACAAAAATAAAAAAGTTTCTTAGGATGTTTTGTTAGATATGATACATTTTGTGTACATTTTGTAGGAAACTAGGGTTTTAATTTAATTTTGAAGAAAAATAAGAAAAATGAAGTTTTGGGTACTTAAGTAGACAATTTTGGGCGCATGGGTGATGAGTGGTGAATTTACCATTCTTTTGCATCCAAAATGCGTGCACACTTCTATGATTTGAAGGTATGAATGAGACAACATTGTTAGTTGAATTCACTAATTACTATATTTGAAGGTATATAGGTGATAAAAAGGAAATATGTAAAATTAAGCTTAAAAGTGATCAAAAAGTAAAGAGAAGTGCAAAGGATGGAAGACCCTGATCAAGAACTGGTCTCAATTACTGTGATCGTCGTTTGAGGTCCGCAATCGTGGTCAGTCAAGCTAGGTCAAAACCCAACGGTCGCGATGATCTTATGGTGGTCGTGGTGGCTCCGATTGTGGGCACGCTTCCGTGATCACGACATCGCGGGTTTATATCCAGGGGCAATTCTGTAACTCTATGTAGCCTATCCCAAATCCCTTAAAAGGCTAAAACCCTTTCCTATTTGGTATTCGAAAAATCTTAAAAGTGAAATTTGAGACTTTTTAAACCCTACCAAATTGGGAAAACTTAGTGTGGTTAATTTCTCATTTATTTTTGGTTATAAATTAAGTTGGATATTGGATTACTCTTGATTGAAATTTCAATGGAAGCATTAGATAATCATTTTGATATATTTCTCTTCCCTAACTTCATAAGTAGCTAAAAAATTTATCTTAGGATTATGGTGAAATAGGGTATAAATATGCGTGGTTTTGATTTATTAGTATCGATTCTTGGTCATTGGTTTTGGGTTTCGCTAATGCTTGCTTGACTTAGTTGGGATTTGTGGCTGAAAACCCTAAATTCCCAAAATGGTTTTATTGGTGAAAACCCCAAATTCTCAAAAGCTCACATCATCCTTAAAAGAGGGATATGAGTGAACTTTTGGATCCTATATCATCCTTGAGAGAGGGATGTGGGTGACAAGGCATTAGTGAACAATAGATAGATTTAGGTTTTACTCTTTTCATCATCTTAGAAATAAGGGTGAGTTAAGAATTAGCTAGATTTTGGGCATCATCCTAGAAATAGGGATGCCCAATTGAGGTAATAGGTGATTTTACTTACCACATCCATGAGGTATCTGATAGGATCCATGGGTGATAATCTTGAGGTTTAGTTGAAAAAGTAGCCTCAAGAATTTCTGAGCTATCCTACTTATGTAGTTGATGACTAGAATTTTCACTAAATTATCATGACTCATGCATTATTTTCCCCTAGAAAGACATGATCCCACGATTTGTCCATTATTGATATCTTAACCACAATCATTTCTTTGAGTTGGTAGTTTAATTTAATTTTGACAAAAGAACCTTCCAAACCAAATCCCTAGTTCAATTCATGTATTTTACTTTGGTTACACTACTGGCATACACTAAGAGGCTATCAACACCTATAAGGTTTGAAGACTAGACTCATTCCTCTAGGATTAGACCTAAATGTGAGTTTAGATTTATTGAAAATGATTGTCTTATATCAAAATAATGGTATAGGTGAGCGTGATAAAAATGGCACGGTTGTTGGGGAGTGCGACTTAGTTTTCACTTTTGCGGTATTGATTGTAAGTTTGGGTATACCCATGGTAATTTTGATTTACTGTGTTTTTTTTTTGTTTCTTTATAGGTGAATTTAATAGTGTCCACGACTCTATAAGCGACCATGGAAGTAATTCCGGGACGTTATATGGTTCCATTGATGAAGAGGAACAACTCCACGATATTGGACATGTGAGTGACATCTGTATCCCACCTAATCAAGGGCATAAGGTATTTCCTTGTTATGAGCTTCATGTTTCATATGCTTCAAATGAAGGGTTTCTTTAGTGTGGGTGGGGGGGGCAAGCTCATGAGGACCCCAATTTACACTTGAAGAACTTTGTAGAAGTTTGTGCCCCCTTTGACATCGCCCACATCTCCCAAGAGTCCATCCGATCACGCTTCTTTCTATCTTCTTTAACGGTTGAGGTGATATTGTATCTTTGATCTCTTCCAACTGGGTCAATTACTTCATGGGATGAATTTACCCTGGCATTCTTAAACTGATACTTCCCACCATCGAAGATTCTACAATTGCGTTGTGAAATCATAAACTTTTGTCAATTCAATAGAGAGCCTCTTTACGAGGTGTGGGAGAGATTTAATGAGAAGCTCATGCAATGTCCCAAATGCGAGGTCTTGGAAAAGATGCTTATCCAAATATCCTACCGAGCTTTGGATCAACTAAACAAAATCGTGGTTAATAATTTGTCCAGGGGCTCACTTGTGAAGTTGTCTTATAATGTGGCCACTAATATGCTTGAGAACACCACTTAGAAAAATCGGGGATGGCATACCCAAAAAACCGAGGTTTCTAAAGGGTCTCTTACCACCACCTATATTGATAAAGAGCTAAGGAAAAGAGATAAAAGGAGAGAGAAGAACATGGCAAAAATGATGATGCAATTGGAGTTGCTAACAAAGAATGTGATAGGTGCACCCATAAATATGATCAATGTCGTGACATCCAAGGGATATGATAAAGAATATACCAAGAGTCTTGATGAAAAAATTCTACATTTGGCTAACTATCCGGTGGGTTCCCGCCCAACCTATTAGTGGAAAGGTGGGAACCAAGGTTAGATAGATCATGAATGACAGCGAGATTAGCGTGATTGTGATAGAGATTGCAATTGGAGAGACAAGGAAAGGGAATATGACCATTATGTGTCTCCCAATGACCGATCAAAGGGTAAAGAATCCAACTCTGTTAATCCCAAAAAATTCACCAAAGATGTGTTAGCAAGGATTTTGATGAGAGTGGAAGGAACAGACAAAATGGTCCGTGAATTAAAAGTCAACTTTTTTTAAATCAATCAAACCATGGTATCACACTCCTCCTCAATCAAGAAATTAGAAACTCAAATTGGGCAAATCTCCACCCAACTTAATGCTAGACCAAAAAGAGGTCTTCCTAGTGAACTATTGTGAATTCAAAAAATGATGTCCAAGTGTTAGCTATTGTCACCTGGAGTAGAAAAACCCTTAGTGATCTTATGGTGGATGTTGAAAAATGGGGTCAATTTTGAACAAACAAATATGAATAAGAAGCTTATATATGATTCAAAAGAGGAAGCTCCTATGTCTTAAGAAGGGAATGAAAAACAACCGATGTCAAATAAAGAAGTGGATGATGAAGAGCGAGACCCGAAGGTAGTTGAGAATGATAAGGTGCAAACTGGTCCGATGCCTACCATGAAGGTTCCCTCTTCATTACCTCAAAGGATAAAAAAAAGGAGGACGATGCTAAATTTAAAACATTCCTTGCTAAGCTTAGCAATCTATCAATTAATATCCCATTGCTAGAGGTAATTCAATAGATCTCGAGGTACGCTGAAATTATGAAAAAGTTAAAGTAAAAAATGAGGATTGTTGAGGGTTATACCATTGAAGTGACTCATGGATGTAGCACTATCATGACTAGTGCAATAACGAAGAAGAAAGAGGATCCTGGAGCCTTTACAACTCCATACACCATAGGGACACACAAGATCGAAAAATCTTTATGTGACCTTTATGCATGAATCAATATCATCCCCTATGTAATCTATCAAAAAGATTGTTTTGGCACTCCTACACCAATAAAAATGAGGCTTTTGATGGAAAACTACTCTATCAAGAGATCAGTTGGAGTTTTGTTTGATGTTTTAGTGAAGGTGGACTGCTTCATTCTTGCGGTGGACTTCATTGTAATTGATTATGAAAAAGACTAAGAGATACCTATCATACTTGGCCATACTTTCCTTGCAACCAGAATAGATATTGTTCATATAGAGTTAAGAGAAATGAGATTACAGGTCAATAATGATGGAGTGTCCTTCAGGGTGTGTAAAATGAAAAACAACCTATGGGGCTTCAATTGGTGTCAGTTGTTAATGTTGTGGATGAGGAGGTGAATGATGGGTACCTTTAGAATCCAACTAGAAAAGATGAAGAACGTTGTGCCACGATGCTAGATAAGACACTATGTGGGAGGTAACCCACAAATAACATGAAAATGGCTCGTATCTTTTGTTTTTGACTTAGTAGGCGAATGTTAATTTTGTTATTCATTAATTCATGCATATATGGCACTATGGGGTGTTTAATTAAGGATAAATAGGGGAAAGTGTGATATATTTTGTACTGGACTGAGCAGGGGAAAATAGAGGCAAGAAAATGGCCTCAGTTACCCTGATCACAACACCCATGCTACCACAATTACGGTAGCCGGGTGACCACAATCATGGAACTTTGACTGCAATCATGGAAATTTATTTTTTAATATGCCATCCGACTATCCATTTAACTCATGCTCCCTTTTCAAATTTCTCTCAAATTGCACCCTCTGTGATTGCATATTGATGTTAGGTGTATTTATTCACTTAGTGTTGCTATTCTAGCTTGTTTAGTCTTTTTTAGGATAATTCGTGTGATTAATGAGTAAATTATGATATAAATAAGCATGTAAGTCTTCAAGTAAGTAATTATCATGTTTAGAAGTGTTTTTAAACAAGTTTGGACTTAAATCATTTTATTAGAGTTAATGCGAGAAAATTAGTTTTACTAGCTTGAACTGGGTGTTGTTGTAGTCTATCGTGATATATTTTAAGGTGTAAAATTAGTTACTAATGGTTTTAATTTATAATATTATGTGGAAAACTTTTCTTTAAAGTGCAATGTGCAATTGGAACAAGCAAAGAATCAATACAATAAGTCAAAGATCAAAGTGGGTAAGTCTAGTCTTAGCTCGAGTTTCTAGCTCATAGTCGTAACGTTATGTTATGTTGAACTCTAATTTGTGGTGTTTAATCATTTTGTATTCTTTATTATTTGAATTTGATGATATTTTTATGATATAAAATTTGAAAACCAAGCCAAACAACACCACAAGGAAAGAGGAGAAGCGGTGTAACACTTAGACAAATATTGGAGCAATTGACAAATTCCAGTGAGTGGACGCGATTAGCCCACGATGACTCTGACATAGAAGGATATGGAATCCCTTGGTGTGGTTGACAACATACCATGATTATCCCATTAGTGCAGTTCACAATAGCCCACGATACCCCCTCCAAATCCTACACAATTTAGGCTTTGCCCAACTATAAACAAACCTCTTCTGCACTTTGTTTATCACTTTTGGAATTCTTGGAGAAATTGAGGAGGCTACTAAACACTTTATTTAGGGTTTTTATTCTTTAACTTTAGAATTTTAATAGATTTGATGATGTATTCAATTAGTTGGATCATGATTATGTCTATTAGTGGCTAAACGCCCCTTTTTTTGGGGTTAGAGCCAAGAACATGAGTACTATCATTTTGAATTAAGTTCGTTGATTTTATTATCATATTTAGTTGTTTGTTTATACTAGTTTAAATTATTTTAAAGAGTATCTAACCTTAGAATGCATATATTGTTGACCTTTTGATCTTGGGAGGGGGAATAAGAAGATAGAACGTGGGGATAAATAAAGTAAGGTTTTTATTCCTTTATGAAATAAGGAATTTGAATTAGCATCTAGGACAAGGATGTACCTAGAAGCCTTGCTGGATTCACATGTAGCATGATAGCTTTAAGTCCTTAATTGTATTATTATATCCCCGCTCAATAATGTTGGTGTAATGTCCAAGTGAGGTAGACGATTAGAAGTTGGGAAACCATGATAGTCTTATTTTATGCACTGTTTACTTTATATTTAGTTTTACAATTCTCCAAACTCTTTTTGGTTACTTTGCATCAATTTAATCGTAATAAGTGAACTAGAATTTGATAGTTGTTGGAACAAGTCTTTGTGGGATCGATATTCGGATTTCTTTAAGGCCACTATATTAATTGTAGACCACATATTAAACATCCCAAAAGCATTATATTATCCATCTTGCATCCTTAATCTGGTTTATGCTTTGAATTCTCTCTTTAATTTCTTTTAGGTAGGCCGTAAAATGCATTTATTAGGGATATCCTAGAATTGTGATTTTCATTGCTATAACATTATTTAATTGTACTTGTATGGTGGTTTGCTATTATGAATGGTATACACGCATTTGGGAAATCTTGAGTACCCAAATTACGTTCAAAATTGAGAGAAATATAGTATGCACACCAAGTGCTCGATCAATTGCCCAAATGAACTCATAGCTGGTTATTTTCATATTCTCAGGGCGTGATCGAGTACCTAGGAACCTTGTTCAATGTTCTTATTGTTAATTACTACTTTGTAACATGATTTGACCTTCAAATTGGAATTTTGAGTTTTGAAAACTTGGCCCGATTTTGCCTCAGATACCATGATCATGGTACAACGATCGCAACTCAGTAACTTGCGATTTCCATATCTGAGACTGATTTCTAGACTGGGCCAAAAATCCTGCACTTCCAATTTTTCCCAAAAAGCACCAAGTAACATCCCATGAGCCTAATCGGACAACATAGCATAGTTTTTGCATGAAAATATTAATGATGAGTGTTATTGTGTTGTTATCATGTTTTCCAGGTTTACATCAGGAGAGATTATGATAAAGTCCATTTCATGGCCCCTTAATACCACAACACGTATTACGGTGGTCTCCCAATGACAAATATACTTTCGGAGATGGGCATATGTTTGGAAAAGGTGCTGGAAAATCTTCGAACATTCCATGATAAAATCATAGCCATTGAGTGGAGGTGTTTTTTCGTGGATACTTGTCGGGTAAATGAGAAATAGGCAATGAAGTTTTGCAAAAAACCTTAGTATAGTATCTCTCTAACCCAATCATCAGGATTTAAGGGAAGGAGGTAAGCTTTGGGGATGAATAGATAAATGACCTATCTGTGCTCCCGAATGTAGATATGGCTCAATTTGAGGAAAAAAGGGTGTGAACCGGTGAGCTGGATGGCTGAGAAGTTGTGCTCTAGCAGGGAAGTTCCTTGGGCGGCCAACAAGAGGGGGATATCCATGAATTATTTCATAGTGGAGGCGAGGATATGGCTGTATATTATTGGTAGTCATGTTTCTCCATGCTTACATATGATTAATATTCAAGATGTAAGAGTCCGAATGATTTCCTCTATACTAGACAACATTCCTTTGAATGTTATTTAGCTTGTGATCTTAGACATAAAGTATTTTAAGACTCATAATAGTAATCATCCCTTATTTTCTTCATTAATTACTGAGCTATTTAAGACAGCCAGGCTTAAGGTAAACCTCAGAGACACTTGGGTACGCCCAAACACCCCCATTTATCCTATAAAGATATGGGGTAAGGGAGAATTGGACAAGAGCAAGAAAAAGAAGATCAACTTAGCCAAGCCAATATCTGAGGATACAGAGTCTTTGTTGGCCATCCATAACCGCCCCCTTTAATAAGATCTCACTTGATTTGTAGGAAATAAAGGATTTTATAGCAGAGTTACTTTACGGGTCGGGAGATCCATCCACCACCGATCATTTCTAGGTAGCTCAGTCTAATTATGAGAGATACTTTAAGGATCAAATGATACAGGGAGCTACCATTGCTAGAATTAAGAGGGCCTATTAATCTTTTGTAGAGTCACATAGGGAGATTAGGGACTCATGTGAGAAGATGATAAAGAGGGAGAAGAAGAAGGATAAGTTCTTCACCAAGTCATAGAAAGGGGTGAAGGGCCTTTGGAAGGTCATAAAACCCCGAGACAGACTTTCTTCTTCAAGATTTGAGAGTGATGATGAGGCTCCAACTGAGTGGTCCGATTATAATGATGCTAGAGATGATGAATAGTCTAAAGGAAACAACAACTCTTGATGCAATTATAGGGAGCACCCTTTCTCTCTCTTTATGATTTATTATTTATGCAGTGAGGTCACTGCAAGCTTCTTAGTTTGGGGTGCCTATTTCCATATTCATTAATTTAGCATATATTATTGAGATATTTCTGAATGTTCTTATGTTATTTTGGATGATTTTTATTTACATTCTGGGTTGTAATATTTGAGCACTTTGATGGTGCCCACATTTCATAGAGTTGTAACTTTTGTTATTTTTATTTTTTATTTTTTTTAATATTATTTATGATGAAATTGAATGAGCCTTTCCCTATGATAGATTGAATGACATCATTCTTAAGGGAAAATTATTGTGAGTAGGTTTTGAGTCATGGATGCAGGGGAAGTTTGAGTACCCATCACATTAGACCTATAAATGCAAGGGAAATCAAAGTAATCGTGGCATTTTGGATTTTGAATGGAACGTATACCTATGGTGAGGTCTAAGTATCCATATGGTTTTCCCTCATGAAAGCTAAAATATGGGATGGCGACTTGGTTTGATACCATAAATAGAAAGTTGTGTGTGGTGCAAATGTAAGGCAAACACCCCCCCTCCCCCTGTCCAAAAATTTTTGAAAACCAAGGGAATGTACATGAAAAAATTTGTAACAATACTTTAACTCTTGTTGTGACTCTGAAACCTTTAGCTTGTAGAAATTAGGAAATACTCTCTTTTATCTATAGTAGGAAGTGTAATTGAGCCTCCTTGAGGAGTTTGTATGCCATGTGCGGTGAGCATAATTGTCTAACTCTCATGCATACTTGTACTATCTTGAACTTTCCTCGTTAATCTCTAAAGGCTAATTGCGCCTATACTTGGTTGGTGAAATGATCCTAGTCTTTCTTGGTGAACATTAGGAGCCCACTTTAACCTAAGTAGCCTACCCATACATAGAATAATATCCTTAGTTACCCATTTTGAACCTTCGAGCATTTCTTTTGCAACCATATTATCAGACTTGAACCATTCAAAGATTTTTCCTTTTATGAATCCCACCCTCCTTGAAGTCTGAAAATGAAATTTGAGGCCAAATGCCTAAGTTGGGGGTGGTAAGTTTAAAAGGGATGACCTTAGGCCATGATAATGTAAGTGAATGCCAATGATTCCTAGCAAAGAAATAAAAGTAAATTAGTGAAAAAGTAATGACTCATCAAATGAAGGAATAGCATGAGATAGAAAATGAATTAGTTGAAAAAAATGCTTTCAACGAATTGTGTCAATCAAGGTAGCAAAGGTAGGCATGTGTAACTTTTGGAAATGAATTAAGTGGTCCATGGTCCATAATTGTGTTAATATAGTGTGATGCAAATGTTCAAGTAGGGTGTATTTACTTTGTTCCTAAATGATATCATACCCTTTCCCCACACCTACATTACAAGCTAAGAATGTCCTTTGAGTTCTTCAACCAAGTGTGGTCATTGTAGTGGAGATTAAAAATAAGGGAAAACCTATGGCATGGTACTTGTTAAAATTGAGAGAGTCTTTTTCAGATAGAGTATTTTGTACTAACACCTCTTGTTGCATATTTGATAATTTGGCGTGTGGGATTTCCTTCTTATGAGGTGGAAAGTAAATGAATTGAGGAGTGTGAAATTATCATTTTTCTAAAAAGGTAAAGGAGTAAAGTAAAGTTGCTATCGATAGGGAGTCACCTTTAGAGAGTTGGTGAGTGCTACACTATTGTTTTGTAATGTCGTTTGCATCTTTGATATTATGTTTCATGATTAGGGGACTTATCAGAATAGCTTTGCCCATGTGTGAGAGCTACTTGAGGTGTTAATTGAGTTTGAAGTCATTGTGATCATTGGGTTGTATAAATAGGCTTAAATTTGCATTGTCGTAGTGGGTAAGAAGTAGTGTTGCTTAAGGAGAAACAAAGGTTTAAGTTTGGGGTATTGATGAGCGGTGAATTCACCACTCATTTCCATCCAAAATTCATGCACACAACTATGATTTGAAGGTATGAATGAGATAACTTTGTTAGTTGAATACACTAATTTCCATATTTTGTAGGTATGCAGGTGATGAAAAGGAAAGATGTGGAATTGATCTTAAAATGAATCAAAAAGAGAAGATAAGTGCAAAAGTTTGAAGACCCTGAGCAGAAACTGGTCACAGTTACCATAATCGTGGTCTGATGGCCTCGATCGCGGTCAATCAATCTAGGTTAAATGCCAGCAATTACGATGATCTTATGGATGTTGCGCTGGCCATGATTTCTGGAAATCTATCACGATTACGGTATTATGGGTTTATATCCATAGAAAATTCTTTAGTTTTGTGTAGCCTACCTAAAATCCCTTAAAAGGTTAAAACCCTTTCCCATTTTGTATTAAAAAAAACGTTAAAATTAAAATTGGAGACTTTCTAAACCCTTCCAAATTCGCGAAACTTCATGGGTTAATTTCTAATTTAGTTTTGGTTGTAATTGACGTTTAATATTGGGTTACTCTTGATTCCAATTACAATGGAAGCATTGACCAATCAATTTGGTATATTTCACCCCCTTAACTTCAAGAGTAACTAAATAATTTATCTTGGGATAATGTTGAAATAGGGTATGAATATGTGTGGGTTGTGAATTATTAGTGTAGATTCTTGGTCGTTGATTGTGGGTTCACTAATGCTTGCTTGACGTAGTTGGGATTTATGGATGAAAACCCCAAATTAACAAAATGGACTTGTAGGTGAAAACCCCAAATTCTCAAAAGCTCACATCATTTTTGAAAGAAGATGTAAGTGAACTTTTAGATCCTATATCATCCTTGAAAGAGGGATATGGGTGAAAAGGCATTAGCGAACAATAGATAGATTTATCTTTTGCTATTTTTATCATCTTAGAAATAAGGTTGAGTTGATAATTAGCTAGACTTTGGGCATTTTCCTAGAAATAGGGATGCCTAATTGAGGTAATAGGTGATTTTACTTGCCACATACGTGAGGTATCCGAAAGGATCCATGGGTGCTAATCGTGAGTTTTAGTTGAAATATTAGCCTCAATATATTCTAAATTAGCCTACCCATGTAGTTGATGACTAGAATTTGCACTCAATTATCATAAACCCATGGATTATTTGCCCTTAGGAAAACATGATCCCAAGATTGTTCTCATATTGATATCTTATCCACAATCGTTTCTTTGAGTTGGTATTTTTCTTTGATTTTGATAAAAGGACTTTCCAAACCTATCTCCCTATTTTAATTCATGTATTTTACTTTATTGACACTATGAGTATACACTTAGAGGCTATCGACACTTATAGGGTTTGAAGACTAGACTCACTACTCGAGGATTCAACCTCAATGTGAGTTGAGCTTTATTGACAATGATCATCTTATATAAAAATAATTGTATAGGTGAGCGTGATCAATGTGCTACTTACTTGGTGTAAGTGAGCAACATATGTTGAGGAACTGAAGATTCAGAGGATAAGCTGTAGGAAAACGTAAGAAAATCAATGTGCCAAGTCAACATGTGGTCCGCATGTACAACCTATGGTCCGCAGGTTGACTTGGCCTGTACAAAAAACTGAAAGTACAGAGAGATAAATATGCAGGAATTCAAGAGGTCAACCTATAGAGACAATTTGTGGACCGCAAGTACAACATGCGGCCACATGTTGACTTGGCAAGCTGATCCCAACTTTGTTTTTTCCTTTTGCATTTAGGAGTTGACTTTCAGGGTTTCCTAGTATTCTATAAATACCATAACGACATTTTACACTGAGGTTGTGTACTTTTGATACTTACATACATATTTCGATTTTGAGATTCAATTTTCGTCTTGAAATTCTCTTGTGTTGACTTCGGTTGAGAAATTCAATTAACATTTTGGATTTTTTATTGTGATTATTATGATTTGATCTTACACATTCAATCATGAATGTTTTTTAATTACTTCACAAGCATGAATAACTAAAAACACTTAGCTAGGGTTGTGGAAGCCCCGATGGATTAACGAAGTAGGAGAAGTGCCATTGTTGTTCTAAATCGATACCCATGCAGGTATTGTATTGTCTTCACTTTAATGGTTATATTAGTGGTTGCAAATATTAGGTTCCCACCTATATTATTGATACTTACTCCAAAAGAGGAGTAGTGACTAGGAAAAGATAACTACAATAGTAATTTGATGTTTAACTATCGATCCACGCTACTAGGTACTATCTAAGTAAGATGGTTAGTTGTCTTCTAATAACTAGAGAGTCAAAAGGTAAAATTTAACTGGGATCAAGATAAGGGCTAGTAAGGCAACATCCTGAGACTCAAAAGGTAAAGGGTTAAATCCATCAGCTCGTCCAAAATACCATTGATGGTACATAACTTATCAAATTCTGCATGAAAGGTATCTGGTTGGTTCAATAAAGCACTATAAGCCTATAGAGTTAAGAATCTAGGGATAACACAATCCTAGTGTTCACCTACAACTAATTACAACCAAAGTTGATATTAGCTCCATGTTCGATATTGCTACTCAAATCTCCCCATATACTTTTCTAGTTTTTGCCCGCTGGTTACAACATATGAAAGCCGCAATTCCACATCTTCCCTTGGAATTTGACACCAACCTTTATTGAGATACTATATTTGACAGCGACCATATAATATTTAGAATGAAGGTGTAACTTGGACGTTATCACAACTCTAGTGGTTGCGGCAACACAAAAATTTCATTTTTATTTAATTTTTTAAGGTTAATTTAGTCTTTTACATCGTAATTGATCCTACGACTAATACTAAATGACTATTATCACCCCATAAGTATAATTACATGATTCCTCTTCTATCGTACCCTCAAGAGAATCCAAATAAGAGTTCTTCTCTAAAGTTCACACCTTTAAGGCTCAATTTAAGTTTCCTTTAAGAGAATTCACTAAGTTCAGCTATGTGGGGTTTGATCAAGGATTATCTCCCATTCTTGTGCCAAAAAAGTTTAATTTTTTACTTTAATTTAAGGTATGATGACTAGGGTTCATACCCACTTTTTATGCTTTGAAATTATGTTGTTTCCTCACGAGTTAAACTTTATTTTGCACAAGATTTCATGTTTACTCATTTTTTATTTACTTAATTGATCTTATGAGTTGATTTTTTTTATTTTGACATAATATTCAATAACTTAGAAAAATATATATATGATTTATCATGATTTACTCAATTTACAAGAGATCAAGATTATTAGTTTAGGTTGCAGAGATTGCAACAAGATTAGGGTTTCAATTTTGTTCTTATGATTGTAAATATGGTATGAAATTCACGAATTTTCACACGATTATAATTTAGTAAGAGAAGTATAGTTGGTTTTCAATATTGTAAAACCATATGGTGCTTTAAGGTGAACTTCATAAGTATGAGCACTGGTATAATTTTTGGAGTACTATTTAGCACCAATGGAATGTGGGTTTAGCATGCTCAAATTCCCTAAGTATGTTCCGCCATAGGTTAAAAATGTCCTCACTAGTTTAGAGCGTCTTCCTTTGGTGGAATCCTTATTAATTGTATGTGTCTTCCTTCCCAAGAGAGAATTCACAGCAAGTAAGGTTCTTTACCAAATTCAAGGTATATGACAATCCTCCTCAATGTGGGTTAGAATTTAGACTCCATACCGACTTACATAATTTATGTCGATTAGAAGAATCTCTCACAAGAAAATATTGAATTCTAAAACAAAGTGTAAAAACTCATCAATGTATTTGATTATGTATTTACTACTTATGTTTTGAGTGATTTCAGCTTTCAGTGTTCTTCATGATTATGATGGGTCTATTTATAATTAGCATACATGTTTTAAGCTTATAATTTATGTTGATTTTACTTATTGCATTAACCCCAAATACTCAGCATGTTTCGAAAGTACATATTTGTGTGGCTATATTATTTCATAGTGTAGGTTCTTGTGGGACAAAGCTATGGCTACTTTCTGATGTTCAACTAACAATAATATGTTAGGACTTTATGTTTTTTGGGTCAACTGGGGTCTGTCCCAGTGGATCTTCAGTTTATTTAAAGGCTTGTCAGAACATGATAGTTGTCTTCTTTGGGACATTCAGATTTTCGGTGGATGTTTAGTTTACTCTATGTTTAATAAGATTGGATATCTAAGTGAAACTCAACAATAAGCATGTCTCTACATATTTCTATATGAATTGCTTCTTATTCAGTGCTATGTGAATTCCACCGGTTAGCTTTGGGGATACTTATAGTTCTAAGCACCGTGTAACGTCCAAGAATAGTTTCGGGGCGTTATAGGTATACATGAATTCAGTGATGTATTTCTTTGATCCTGATGCCCAAGTATTTTGAAGTTATCTTGAATAATGTTCAAAGTTAGGATTTTATATCCAAATCATTAAAGTTGATTTGTTTACTTGTTTAATCTGATATCTATGAAACGTTTTTTGTGCCCTTATGAATATTATACAAAATTGTATAATTTGAAATTCATGATTTTATGAATGCTTTATGAACCATAAAAGCTATCTCTTAAAAACTATTTTTTGCAGGCCGTAGTCTAATGAAACTTAGTAGTTTCTTGAGTTAAATTTAGTGATTGGTGCCTCTACGGATGAAATTCTTTTACAAACATCCGGTAATAACAAGTCAAACCCAAGATGTTATGAATATCTATTGCATACGAGCATTGGAATGTATCTAATAACTTTGATCTTGTGAGGACCAATCTTGATAAACTCATTTGATACCACTTGACCCAAAAATGTAGTGAAGTTAAGAAAAATTTCACATTTAGAGTTTTTTTTCTTAAAGATCATCCTTGTTAAGTGTTTGCAAGGCTATTCTTAATGGTTCACATTCACTTCATAGCTTTTATGAATAAACCAAAATATCTTTAATAAAAATAGTAATGAACCAATCTAATAACAGACTAAAAAATATAATTTATCAAGTCTATAAATACAATAGGTGCATTAGTTAAGTAAAAGTACATCACTATAAAATCAAAATGACCATAGGGAGTACAAAAAGTTATTTTTAAAATATCTTACTCCTTTATCTTTAGTTGATGCTACCAAGAGTGAAGGTCAAATCTTTAGAATAAACTATCTCCTTAGAGTTGATCAAACTAGTCATTCTTGATTGTCACTTTATTATGCTAGGAGTAATCTACATATTTCTTGAGTGATCCATCCACCTATTAGACAAATATAATTAGAGCACCTTATAGTGAATTAATTGGTTGAATAAATCTTTTATACAGTAGTCTTTCATTGCTCTTTGAACACTTTCAATTTTGTATGAGCCAAATGATAGGATGGAATAGAGATCAATTGAGCATTTAGAGTAACATCAATTCCAAAATTAACAACTCTGCTAGGTGGAATACTAGGGACTTCTTTGGGAAATAATTTTAAAATTCATTAGCTGTAGATACTAAGTCAAATTTGAGAACTAAATCCTTAGTACATTCACAAAAACTATATATACAACTCTTTAAAATTATCTTGCCTGCCTTAAGATAAGAAATGAATCTACCTCAAGGTTTAGATATATCATTCATCTATGGTATTATAGTTTCATTTGAAAATTTAAACTGGAATAATTTAGATTGGTAATCCACTATTGCATAGTAAAAAATTTAGTCTCTCCTCATGATCACGTCTGTTACACCTCAGTACTTGAAACCATATTTTTCAGTACTTACCTCAGTATTAATTGAAATCACAAATTTTCAAGATTCCATAAGTAGATTCATGATTTGTGATTCAAGACCATGACTCGTGCTTTTAATCCTGAAGATATTTCTATGACATAAATTCTTCCAAATTCCTATAAAAGAAAAAACGACCAGTGATCTCAGTCCATGGATTATGGACCCATATCTAGAATGCTTATATTTTTACTTATGTTCCTATGAGATGTATCACAAGTTGTGAAATAGAGTTTACGGTCTATTGAACCTTTTCGTTATTCAGATATAGTGATTGTAAAATTTTGAATTATTATACAATGGATGACCTCACAAATCTTGTACAACATTGCATGGTTCATGAAGTCAAATAATGAATCCATTCTATTATCTTAGAAAAACTCTTCTCGGAATGCATGGATCAAACCAGACATATAGAAGTTATTCACGGTCCATAGAACAATCCATAGAATGAAATGCTGTAATTTGTAATGTTTTAAAAAGGGTGTTTTGACTTTTCCTTACCATATACCATATCCCATGATGTCTTGACCATCAAAAGATTTAAATATCAAATCCTAAAGTTGATTCTTCTTTTTACTCTCTCAAATCAAGTCATGATCAAGTTCTTTGAGCAACCAAGGATGTAGGGTTTTGTTCAAATCAAGTTAAATCAAGTCTTTTCTGGTTGAAGTTATTTTCTTCAAAGGTACACAATAATTTAGTGATCGATTTATTCATCTTCATGTCCAAGTGTTTAGAAGTTATCTTGAGTTATATTCAAATATAGGATTTTACACCCAAATCATTAATGTTGATTTTCTTACGTGTTTAATTAATTTCTACAAAAGAATTTCTATGATCATCTGATTAATATGAAAAATTCCTAATATATGTTTTGAAATTCATGTTTTAACAATGTTTTACAGACTATGATTCTAATGTGGAAAAGATATATGTTTTAGATACAAAGTTTTAGTCCATGATTCATGACATGATATTTGTCTTAGCTTCACAACTGTACAATCTTATAGACATATTTATCACTGACTCAAACTATGATTCAACTATTTTACATGAAATGATAAAACCATTAGTATGCTTTGGGAGGATTATTTAGCACCAAATGGGTCTACATTCAGATAAACTGCCCTATAACTATGTTTTCACTGTAGGATTTTATCACGAAAGGCTCAGTTTAAAATTACTATATTAGTGATCTTATACATTGCCAGGTTGGGACAGTTCTTTTGGTGTGGGTAATACACTGAGCATTATGACATCACATTCTATTTTTCAAATATAAGAAACTCCTCATACTTATGATATTATTATATATTTACACATGAAATGATTCTTATGCAAACTATAGCTATCAAGATTTTTCTCATATTTTTAGTTGATTTAGATATTTTAAATGATTTTTTCATGACTCATATTTCAATTCAAGCTCATTATTTAAGCCACTCTCAATATGTTGTTGTGATTAGCTTTTCAGATTTATAATATGTATATATATGTATAACTTACACGCTAATACATCTCGTTGTATTGATTATATTTTTTACCATTATTTTTCATGATATAGATTTAGTTACTCAAACATAAGGTTTGCTGCTAGACATTTAGTAACACCTAATGTTTTGCAGATTAGTAAGTTTTGATATTATTTACGGCACGACCTAGACTAGGGCCTAATCGTGACGGGCATCTCACACTCACCATGAGCCAAAGACCATCCCTTAGCCTAAAATATATAACAAAATAATAGAATACAACAAAAGACAACCAAACATGATGATAAGAATATACAAATCGAATGGGAACTAAGAGTCGAAACAAATAACCGGCCATTACTTGTTCATAAAAACCTCTAAATCAGAATACCAATTAAATCGGAACATGCCCCCAACTATGATCCAAAGAATCCAAAATAGTATACTACAAAAATACTAAGATCAATAAAGAATTAGCGAAATAACAGGGCCTTTCAAAAGATGGAGACTCACCACTTCACAATAGGTCCACAGGAGTACCAAATCACCTATCACTACGTAGAAGCGATGAAAAATCTTTTGGAAATGACATCATGAAGAGATATAATGTCTAGGGATGGTTAGTGAAGTGAGAATTGGATAGTGTCACTCCAATATTAAGGAGGCTAGCCTCTGTGCCATGCTGTTATCGTAGAGCCCCAATGGCGTGGCACACCACTACCACGGAGGCACACTATACCACGGAGGCACACTATCTCAGAGTTCTAAAAGAACTCCGAACCCCTTTAAAAAATTTTAAAATTTCAAAAATACCATTTTAACATCCCTAACCATAACTCATGTCAAAAATCCAAATTATTAATGCGGCTGGACCAAAAATTAATTCGTTGAAATTTTGTGGGGTCTTATAATTTAGGAGGCATAGAGTTGATCTTATATTTCTACTTAGTTTGGGTTAGATTTTTATTTTAGTAAAGGTTATGGGGCCTTGTCCCAGTTGTCTTTGATTTTTAGTAGCAGAGGCTTTACTAGTCAAATAGTTAGGTAGTACTTGTTAGTCTTTCAATTACCTTAAGTTATGTCCTAATAAAGATGGTCTCGTAATATTTAGCCTATTATGTTGTTATATTTCCACTTTATTGTCATTATTTATATTTCTCCATACACTTTCTATGCCAAGAGTCCTGTAAGACAAAAGGTGGGCAGCTAGTTATAGCACACAACTTGGATGTATACTCGGGTTGTGACAATATTAAAGTTAATCATTTGCTATGAAAATAAACCAACGGTCCCATGCCTTTTGACCACTATAATGTAAATCCTTCAAATAATAGATGCATTAATATAAACACCAATAATCATATTAGCAAAAAAGGGTACTATAAAAAGTTAAGCTCTAGTTCATAAATAAGAGAAAAATAAAACCAGATATGATAAGTTTGATCTAGGATTACCGAATGAGTATGCATTATAATTACAAATATTAAAATTATCTATGGGTATTACATTAGCAGTATCAGTTATCTCTTTATGATTCAACCCATAGAGTTTTTCTTTACCTACATTCTTTTATTATACGTAACATCATCTTTTTCATTGACATGGGCATTCTAAATAGCAATAGAATCATCAATAGGTTGGTTTCTTGTAGAAGTAGGGACTATATAATAACTTGTATTGTAAGAAGAGTTAACCAAATCTCTCCAAAGTTTCTGACAAATCTCTCTAAAGTCTCCTTCAGTCATTTCTAGCATTACCTTTAATTTCTTATTGATGGCAACTATGAGTCTATAGGTTAGTCAATTGATAGGCCTACTTTAATTTTTATGATCAGGCTTTGTCTGTCACTTTGAACATTAGAATTATGTTAAGTATATGTAGAGGACTTATGTAATTACTATCCGATAAAACTACCAATAGATCGAGGCCTTTGGTTCTCCTACTTTAATTTTTATTGATTTTCCTAATTCTCTTATAATTCCACAAAACCTAGAAATGAAAAAATGTGCAGTAGAAGATATTGCAGCAGTAATATCTGAGCTCCAGCCATACACAAAAAAAAATCAATTTCTATTTTTTTAAAGTAATCATGTACATCACATGTCTAGCCAATGATGTGAATTGAAAACTATAATTACAGGCTGTCATAGTGCCTTGTTCTAACTACACTAATTTATTGGCAAGAGCAAACCACTTCTCTTCTACCAAGTATATCTACATATATTCTATATCAATTTTTTCTCAAATAGAAAAATGGAATAGTAGGATTATGTAACAACCCATAAATTTCAACGATTTCATGAAGGATCTCATGACCCATAGAACGAGTCCACAAACATGAAAAAACTCATGAAACTTACTCCAAACATGTGTACATTTCTAGGAAACCAAGAGTTCATTCATGACTTGTAGAGTATATCAATAAGTTATGAATTGAATTTTGAAACTAGTAGAACCTAAGTTAGAATCCTCAACTTTTTATGACTCAATGTATGACCCATACATTCAACGTATGAGTTGCACTAATCGTCCATAGACTTGATCTAGAAATCTTGTGAATTATTCTAGTTTTTACTAGTCATGGTATGACTCATACTAATTATTCATGAATCATATTAAAAATTCATGATTCTACTGCTGAGATTCAATAAATATTTTAGGTTTTGATGAGTATGTTCCATGATTCATAGAATGGATTTACAATCAGTAATATTATCCATAGAAACCTATTAGAAAAAGATACTAAATTTATTTAAAAGAGGAATTTTTGGCTTTATTTACTAAGACCATGACTTATCAACATCCTAAACCTATAAATACAAAGTCCTAAATCCTATTAGCATTTTTGTCTCTTCAAAGTAAGTCACGATCAAGCCTCTAAGTTATTCAAAAAACCTAGGGCCTGTTTAAACAAAGTTTACCAATTTTCTTCTTCAAGTTTAGTTGTCTCCATCGAGGTACACAAGATTGTAGTTATGAATTTATCTCATCCTCATGCCATGTAGTTTTTATTATATATTTTATTATTATTCAAAATTAAGACTTATGCTCAATTTACTAAAACTTGATTATTTAATTGTTTTACTTGATTTCTATGAACAAGGTTTTTTCATGAACTTATAAATTTCTAAATCAACTATGATTTATGCATCAAGATTCATACTTCATGGTTTCTTTATGATTTATGAACTCTATAGGAAGAGATATATTTTAATACATAATTTTTAGCATATGATTTGTAATATAACATAGAATTTAGGCTCACAATAGTAAGATTTAGGAAGAAATGTGATGTTTAGACATGTCCACTGTGATTTATAACAAACTTTGACATTTAGATAAGTCACATAATATGATGTGAATACTATATATTTTAAAAGATACATTTAGCATTGAGAAAACATACGTTCAGATAACTTAGTTCCATTACTATGTTGCCATCATAGGTTTTTCCCAAGAGGCATGATTACAGGATCCTTTGATACATGATTCTAACTTTGTCTAGTTAGAGTAACTCTGCTTGTTTCAGTAAGACGTTAGGCATCATGAGCTAACATGTTGTTTGTATATTATGATAAAATCCCAAAGTGCATAAATATTACAAAAACTTCTATTACATATTAATAAAAATATTTTTGTGCATAACTTTAGTTATCATGATTTCACACCGATTCATAACTTTATGATTGCATTATATAAGTTTTAAAGAAAGAAGACTTTATCCAAAGTTTTAACCATTAGGTTCTCACATATTTTTAGTATGTTTAAGTTGTTTTAAAGGCATTTTCGTTGTCTATGATTTAGATTTTACTATTGATTTAAATGTTTTAATCTCATACATAATAAGTTTGTAGCTTTTTATTATATATGTATAAATGTTTCTAGATTATATACCAATTCATTCCATTGTATTGATGCATTTTACACTATATTTTTAATGTTATGTAGATTTAGATACTTAAGTTTAAGGTTTGTTTCTAGACATTTAGTAAAATCTAATATTAAACTGATTGGTGAGCGCTTCTATCAGTTAAAAGTCTTAGAGTTACTTTTGATTTTCCTTATGTTTGGGTTATACATTTGTTTGACTAAAAGTCATGGGATCATGTTATGGTTGACTCCTATGTTTTGTAGTAGAGGCTTCATTAGACAAATAGTTATGTGGTAGTTGCTAAGCTTTCATTTATTTTTTGTTATGTGTCAATAAAGATCACCTCTCATCATATTTAGTCCACTATTATTTTCTATGTTTCAACATTAGTATGATTATTTTTATTATTTTATAGGTATTATATATAAAGGGTCTTACCAGATAACTCATAGGTAGGGGATAGTCTGTAGTCGTGAAAAACATGATATTAGAGAAAAAGGTTAAAGTATACTAGGGTATCTATGAAGTAGTGTCTAGTAGAGGCTTACTTATGAGTGTGTTATTGTCATAAACCAAACACATCTTGGATTTTAGCAATACTAATCATCCACTAGGAGAACCAACATTACCTTTTATCAACACAAATATCTCTAACAATTTAAATAAATTGCAAAACTTAACAATACTAGTACTAATGAAAATTCCCAAGAATTGAAAGTCAACAAACCAAAAGTCTAATAACAAGTCTATTACAACAAAATCTAGCAAAACTAAATCAAATGTTTTTCTCTAAATCCATAAGGACAAGATCAAGATAGAGAGAGCCATGGCTACCTGAATGATTAATGCTCACTTGGATTTGGAGTTGCGTTGAGGTCTTAAGTAAGGTGTAGTAGAAACTGCTGGAATATGTTCTATGCTCAATAAAAAAAGAGTACACTGTAAACTCAGTATAAAACTACCTTGTACTAGTAGGATCACAGTCCAACTCAACTTAATCAATGTGAATACTTAACTCATAGTTTGTGAACATTTAGCAAAACATGACATCTTTACAAATATTCATCCACTAAGTCCTTTCTCCATGAGTTACTTTAACTAACCAAGAAAGGAAAATAAATGAATTACCTTTAATAAAATAATATTCTATTCAATTCAACAAAACTCTCATAAGACAATTCAACTCATTACTTATTCATAAAACATCTCATTATCTTACAACAAGTATTAATTTGTTTCAAGTACAATATTACTAACTAGACCACAAAAGGATCCAAAAATAATGTTAAGTAATTGGACCACATGAGGATCAAAATATAATGTTTAGTAATTGGACCACATAACGTTCCCAATGTTATTCAAAGTGACTAGGACACATAAGAGTCCAAATATAAATATCAAGAAAATATAACTTATTTCACTAAAAGAAATGTCAAATACTTGAAATCTTAGTGTACACACATACTAAGGGTCTTATTACTATCCATCAACCATGACCTGTAGGGGACGAGCGCAGTCCTTTTACCAAATATCCTTGAAAATTAGTGCCTGCCATATTTATCCTAAACTAAGTGTTATACTATTCTTATTCCAATTTACCCAGCCTTATCATCCCTAAAGTCTATGTATTCAATCATGGTCAACTTTTATCAATTCATCTTATAAAAAAAAATAATACAACAAATAAGTACAATCACATAATGAGTTTAACCAACCACCATTGCACATAAAACAAGGTCCCTTTCATCAATCTTATTATAAATTATAAATTTTCAAACTTTCTTTTGATAATTAAAAAGTTCTACATTCGCTAGCATGCATTGCAACTAAATAAAAAAATAATTAGTTAACATGCACACATACAACTAAATTGATCAAAACTACAATTCAACCATAACTTGTATCAATCCTTGTAATGTTGCAAATGACTTGAGACTTCCCCTTTTCATATCTTTGACTTGATCTTGGTCTAAAAAAAGCACATAAAAGACAATTCAACCATTACTCCATCAATTCTAACTATTATAACCTAAATATATAGCCTAAATCCAAGTTCATAAATAATTTCATCTATGGTGTTTGAAACAATGCAAGTTTTGGAACCTTGAAAAATTTCCATTATTTTAGACTTGCTTGGCTTTGTACCACTCATGAGTACCAATCGTACCCTTGGATACAAGTTCGGGGGAGGCTTAGTGGTTTATTCATACACTAGGCAGTGTGTTTGGTCTGTCGACTACCCAAGTTATGAATCATATTAGTACGAGTCATATAGGAGCATACGAGTGGTGCAAGGCAAGTTGTATGGTGCTTGTTTGAACTATCATATGTATCTACCGAAGGTATGGTTGGTGGGTACAATTTTGTATACTATTCGTACCCTTAGGTATGAGTTAGGGAGGTGTGATTCATATAGAAATTAGTAGGTAGGGTCTTATAAAGTTCTTGGCTATGAGTTAGGGTACTACTCGTACCCTAGGATATAGATGGTATAGGTGAGTTATGCCCCTGGATGTGGCTAGATTTAATTTTAAGTCAAAGGTAGTCCGAACATTTCCTACTACAAATCCCTTACATTATCATATTATATAAACCTTGGTGGCCTCTCATAACACTTATTAAAGAATGGAAATACTTTAAATACTCTCTTAAACTCACTCTTGAAGATTGGAGGCTAGGATTTCTTCATGTGTTCTTCAAAGGGCTCAAGAGTCATGTTTTACTTTGGAATCTTATTGTATAAGCCATGTACTCCTTCCCTCATTTTTTTCTCCAACTAAAGATATGTGTATTGTGTTTTAAAATTTATTTATGAATCACGAATGGTGGTTTTAGAAATATAAGTTGAGGGTCTTCATATATATGGTTTTGTATTGGTTTAAACTATGTTTGGTAATTTTTTTGCATATGTTGGTATTTGTTGGTTATGGTTTAACAAATGGGTCTTGAGTAACCCTAATTATGTTGGTTTATGCATTGGTTTTAGTCTAGTTAAAGGTATACCCTCAACATATTTGATAAAATTCCCAAAAGAATATTTTCACTCAATTGTTGAACCTTCAATGGAACTCTAGCATGGTTTGGATTGGTAATGGAAGCCTAAATAGGTTTGGATGGTTTTACATGATTTAAATGATATAAATGCATTGAATGTTTTGCATGGTCATTAATGTTTTTAAATGGTGTACATGGTCTAGAAGGACTAAATGGTAAAGCTTTGGTGGATATGAAATTTGTTATGCTTGTGGGATAAATAAAATTCCCCAAGTGGTTTACTTTGGTAAATGGAAGAGTATTTAGCAGTCCCTTAAACCTCTATGTGGTTGGCAATGGATAGTACTTGCAAATATGGTCGGTATTACGATACCACTACTAATAGCCTTGCTTAATAATAATGGAATAATGGTTTGGATAAATTGTTTTAATCAGGAAATAATGATAGGGTGTATAGCAAAGCTGTAGAAGGTGGAGGTCACGGAGGGGACCAAAACTTGAAACTCATATTTAGCAATGTGAGGTTGGTCTTGGTGATTGTATGCATGATGTCACACTTCATATTTGGGGGATGTGCTAGTTATCCCAAGTTTTTATTCCCTGGTCGCGCGACTTCATGCACTGGGGCCCTCTTAGCAACGGGACATAAATCCATATAGTATGTGGGTGGTTTAGGATGGCAAAACTACAAAAATCAGGTAAAGGTTTTAAAGGCATACTAAACCCAGTTTCCTTTTTCGACATGATTACATATGTATACATATGTATGGGTGTATACATATGGATGGTTTTATTTGGTTTTATAAGTGGCATTATTTTATCCTTATCCTAAGTACATGCTAGTGTTCACCTGCTGACCCATCTTTGGGCAGCTATTTACTCATGCTATATGGGGACTGGCTATTCTACTTCTCCTGCTTAGTGATCGAATTTGGGGACACTCAATTTTGGATTGAAATTGTGAGCTTCCATAGTTTTAAAGACATCCATTTCATGTTATGAGTTAATTTACATATTTCTCATCTTACATAGATTATGGTTTTGGCTATGGTTAGGGGTATGTCCCGACTAGGTACTCTTTGGTTGTTCTAGAATCTTTGTTCTTATATATATATATATATATATATATACATACATTGGCTTATTATCTTGGCATTGGTTTAAGGTTTCCACTTTGGTTTGGGTTGGTTATTGGGGGTTGAACTTAGTTGGGTTGGTCTCAGATATAGACTTATCCCAGAGCCACAATATGGTTAGATACTCTATCTTGTTATATGTTCATACTTTAAATGACTCAAGGTATGCGTTTGGTAGTTGGTTTGTGTAATGGTGTTAGTTCTCAGTCCTGGTTGGGCTTGAGATTGCCTATTACGACAAGGCCCTTGTTTGGGTTGTTTCAAGTTGGTTCAGAGCTGTAGGTTTCAGTGTCATGGGCTGTCCACAAAGCCATAGTAGAGACTTGCTTATGGGTGTTTCATGTACCACAATTTTAATTAGGAGAATATAGGAATGTCTTACTCTCTTGGTTATTCCACTTTTGAGCTATAGAGTCTAAGGCCTTGAACTCTTCTCTAAATCTTTCTTGGTTCACTCTTCAGGTCATAACTTCTCAAAGATCTAAAGTTTATGGAAACTCGCCTGTACCAATAGAGGTAACATAGATAGATCTAGTTTAACTCAAAGAGCACAGACCCAACAAAGGGTCACAGCCTCTTGTATTCCTCATGGAGTCCCATCGGTCTCTACTGACCCTATCTTGAAAGGTGATACTCATACTCGGTTACCTCAAGAAGAGGTTACCAATATTGAGTTTTATCATCCTAATAGTGTATTAACCTAAATAGTGAAAACTCTATCATGCCTGTCCTGTCCTATTAGTACGGGGAAAAATATGGTGAGGCTCTTTAATGTACAAGGTAAGGGGGTCTCGGTGTTCTAAAAAAATGAGAGGCTAATGGTATGGCGATAAAATCTCCAAAATATAAAAGTTGGGTGAGTCCTAACTCCTATTCTATGTCTTGTGTCCCATACTCTGATTCAATTAGAAGCTAGGTGTTTTTATATTGGTAAATTCTTCTAGGGCACAATGTGCCCAATCTCAGGCTAATAGGGCCCATTCTGCATCATCCTATTTTCTTTATAAATTTTTTGGTTGGTCGCACCGTGGTTGTTGCAAGAGATGAAGGAATCAATATTTTGGTTGTGGTCAGTTGGGTCTTGTGTGATGGGGATTTCACATAACGTTTTTCACCTAGGTAAATAGATTATTGGCTATTACCTCTAGCTCTGTCAAAGGTCGAGATTATCTCAAAGTTTTTACTATTCCTTAGGAGTTCAAGGCATCTTTTGATACTGATGCTGATACATTGAAAACTCCCTTCCTTATGGTGTGTGTGGTTTACTTTGTTCAGGATCTCCTCTATTTTGTGACCTCATTTGTGGTTGCTTATTTCGGTCTCAAGATTACATCAGACTATTTTATTTTTCTATTTCTACCCCAGTAGGTGACTCTGCGATTGTCAAAATAGTATATAAGTGGTGTGTGGCATCTGTTGGTAGTAAAGGTGTCTTGGTGGCTTTATTTAACTCAGATATGGTGGATTTAGGTGTCATACATAGGATTGATTGGTTGCACTTGCACTTTTTATTATTATATTGTCGAACTTGTTAGGCTTTATAGTGAGTCAATTTTGGCATGGGATAATAGTTTCATTCCCTAGCTATTAAGGGAAAAGTTATTTCTTGTAACTTAGAGATTTGTCTCCCAAGGGATGTCCTTATTAGTCAGTTCGGGTTAAAGATCCTAACTCGAAGGATCATTCTTTGGTTCACATTTGGTGGTGGATAAATTTCCCGAGGTCTTCTTGACAACCCTCATCGTGTCTTTCTAATTGGGAGGTTGGTTTGGGATTTGTCTTGTTTTGGACATTTGTCCAATTTCTACTCTTTCTTTATTGAGTGGTTTTGGTGGGGTTAAAGGATCTTAAGGAGAAATTTTGGGACCTCTTAGATGAAAGTCTCATCATTCTTAATGTTTCCCTGTGGAGTGTTTTGTTTTTGCATACATAAAGGGAATATAGTTTTCCTTAGGAATGGATAGGTTGTCGGTGGGCGACTAAGGAATTAGGAGCGTCCTCCTTGTGAGGTAGACCTTATAAGTATATTCCATTTTATATGGGGTATTTTGAGAATATTGAATGGTGGTTGGTAGATCCTAGGCTTGAACATAGATGCTTGGTTTTGACTATAGGGAGTATGATAAGCTCGGGAATAGAAATTCCGGAGTTGTGGAGGTTAACTTATAGATTGGATAAGGTTGATGATTTGGGAAATATAATAGTGGGAGAGTTGTGCCATATAGACTGGGAGTTCAGGTTGAATGGGGGACTGTGGATTTAGTCATTCAATCGGTTAGATTATGGAGCTTGTACGTGTCTTTGTTCCTATACTTTTACTTGATTGTTGGCATGCAATTGATTATTAAATTCATGATTTTAAATGCGTGTTTTGGATCAATTAAGGGCTTTGACATAATTACTTATTAATTGATTTTCTATGTATTCCGATGCATTATTCATGCTTATTTATGTTTGTGACCATTGTGGGATGCATGAGAATGTTAAATGGATTTTTGGGTACTATGGATTCCCTAATTACTTGTTTTTTGTCTTGGAAGTTATATATCCTCAAGCTATTGGTAAAATATCTGTTGAATATTATTTTGTCATATGGTTTGACTATTCTTAAACAAATGCATTTCATAAGTGATTAAAGGAACATAAATTGGTTTTTGTTGGATTCAAATAGTTTTGAAAAGGCCTTGGTTGCCATGTTTTGATTTTGAGTGCTTTTTTTTAATTGGAAACCTTGGAGTCAATTTTGTCTCAGGGTTTTGGCATGTCTATGTTGGGCTTTACGTATCATTAGGATGAAGGTTGGTGGTTAATCTAGAATTCTCTTTTAGCAGTGGACTTTAAGGGAATGCCGAGTTGCATATTCTAGTGATACTCCACTCTATCGATTAAGAGATTACTCTACTAGTATTGTATGCGTATAGCACTTATGACTAAGGTCCACATTTTGCATTCACCTTGTTCCTTGGATATGAGCCTTGACCTTATGTTAAGTTACTCATGGTATGCGTGGTTGTACTTATTTTGGTGTCTTATCTTAAGGACTCCTCTTATGGTATGGTTTGGTCTAGATATTTCTCCATTATGGTCTAGGTGGTGGTTTTGAAGTACGTCGTGCCTATAGTGTCGAGTCTTGTCTCGAGGATCTTACCTTTGGAGGCATGGATAAACTCTTGTAATTCGGTTTCTTAAATGACTTTTCTTATGTTTGGATAACAGTTGTTTGGGAAGTATGGTGATGTGTTGAAACGGGGAATGTAGAAGCCCCTAAGTGGGGGAGAACCTATGGTGACTACCAGAATTAAGGTTTTGGAAAGTAAGGTAAGGTTGTTGTTAAGAGAAATGGTTAGGAAAGGAATAGGTGGTGAAAATACTTATGAAAATCCTTATGGAATAATTGGTAGGCTTGAATGATGTGGTTTGTAGATATACCAATAAGTTATGTAGGGTACCTGAGAGGTCTTGTAAGCGATGGTTCTATGAATTATTTTCATGGCATAGTAGTGTATGGTTTTAGATGTTCAATTAGAGGTTGGGGGTTTCAATTATAGTTGTTGGATATGGTTTGTCCATGTCCTTTAGTCATGGTTTCCATATTATAATTGTGATGGAAGCAGAGTGGTGTTTCAGGATAGATGTAAGGAGTAGAGCTCAGTTGACTAAGTTATCTCCTTTTAGCTTTGGATAGGCTTTAACATGGAGGTGGTGGTTCACTCGTACACTAGGAAGTGTGTTTGTTGTTGCTACTACCCAAGATACAACTAGGAGTCATATAGAATAATATGAGTGGTGCAAGGAAAGTTGTATAGTGCTTGTTTGAACTGTCTTGTAAAATCTTCTAATAGTACGGTTAGTGGGTACAATATGGTATACCACTCATATTCTTAGGTACGAGTTAGGAAGGTGTGAGTCATATACAAAAAGTAGGTAGGGGTTTGTCAAGGTCTTGGGTACGAGTTGGGTTACAACTCGTACCCTAAGATACAGATTATTTAGGGGAGTTGTATCCCTGGATGTGGCTAGATTTAATATAAGTAAGGGTAGTTTGGGAATTTCCTACTTTAAAGCCCTTATGTTCTCACGTTATATAAACCTTGGTGGCCTCTTATAACACTTATTAAAGGGTGGAAACACTTTAAATATTCTCTCGAACTCACTCTTGATGATTGAACCTACAGTTTCTTCATGTGTTCTTGAAAGGGCTCAAGAGTCATGTTTCTTCCAAATCTTTTTGTATAAGACATGTACTCTTTCCCTCATGGTTAGTTCCATCTAAAGTCATGTGTATTGTGTTTTAAACATTGATTTATGAATTATGAATGATGATTTTCCAAATATATGTTTAGGGTCTTGATGCATATGGTTTAGTAATTGTTTAAACTATATTTTTACCTGTTTTTGGTAATGGTTTGCATATGTTGGTACTTTTTTGTTATGGTTTAAAAGTTGGTTCTTGAGTAATCCTAATTATGGTGGTTTATACAGTCGTTTTAGTCTTGGTAAAGGTTGCCCTCAAAATGTTTGATAAAATGCCTAAAAGAATGTTTTCACTCTATTACTGAGCCTTCATTGGAACTCTTGCACGGTTTGGTTTTGTAATGGCACCCTAAATGAATTTTGATGATTTTCCATGGTTTAAATGACATAAATGCTTTGAATTTTTGGCGTGGTCATAAATGGTTTTAAATGGTATAAATAGTGTACATGGGTTGGAAGTATTAAATGGTAAAGCCTTGGTGGCTATGAAGTTGGTTATGCTTATGAGGTACATAAAATTCCCCTTGTGGTTTACTATGGTAAATGGAAGGGTACTCGAAAGTCACTTAAACCTCTCTATGATCGGCTATGGATAGTACTTACAAGTATGGTCGGTACGATGATACCACTGCAAATAGACTCAGTTAATAATAATGGAATAATGGTATGGATAAAAAATCATTTTACTTGGGCAATAATAGGAATATGTGTATCAAAGTGGAATGTGGAGGTCCCAGGGGGGACAAAAATTAGAAACTCATATTTGACGATGTGAGGTTGGTCTTGATGATCGTGTGCATGATGTCATATTTTATATTTGGGGGATGTACTAGTCATCCCAAGTTTTTATTCCTTAGTCGTGGGGCTTCGCACACTGGGGCCCTTTCAGCAGGGGGAGATGGACCCATATAACCCATGGGTGGTTTACGACGGAAAAGCTACACAGTCCAGGTTAAGGTTTTAAGGGCATGTTAAACCTGGTTCCCTTTCCCAAGATGGTGACATATGTATATATATGTATGGTTGTGCATATATGGATGGTTTTACTTGGTTTTATAAATGGCATTATTTTATCCTTATCCTGAGTACATGCTAGTGTTCACCCACTAAACTGTGTTTGGGCTGCTGTATTCCTATGCTATGCAAGGTCTGACCATTCTACTTCTTCTACTTAGTAATCAGATTCGGGGACAGTCGATGTTGGATTACAGTGGTGAGCTTCCATAGTTCGGAAGGAATCTATTTCATGTCATGAGATACTTTACGTACTTGTCTTTTATAGATTATGGTTTTGGGTATAGTCGGGGGCATGTCCCGACTAGGTACTCTTTTGTTGGTCTAGAGGATTCGTATGGACATCTGTGGACTTGGGTATGGTATGGATTGTTCTTGTATATATATATACTTACATTGGCTTATTATCATGTGATCTTGGGTGTATTTATACGCCTAAGCACTATAATTTATCCATATTTTAGCTATGTTTAGAGAACAAAGTGCCTAGTTTCTTATGTTTTTACTCAACTTCTATGCATTTGAGGTAACCGATGTGATTAGCATGATTTCAGGTATTAATGAGGTAGATGAAGACATTATGGGACTATGGAATGCGGATGGCATACGACACAAGAGAGGGTAGCAATCTGGACCAAATGTGGCGCCTAGTAACTATGTCCAAGACTAGTTTGTCATTTATAATTAGTTCAGGGACTTAGAAGGCAATTATGAGAGAAAATATTATTAAAAGGCTTAATGCTGAATTTTTATTCATTATTGAATTATTATGTAGTATTCCTAGAAGGGAATAACGGCTTAGGGTGGAGAGAGAAAAATGTTTCTCTCTTGTTTCACTATTCGCACACCAAGATCGTCGTCTAGTTTTTGGTATGATGAATATATTTATGATTCTTTTCGTTTTATTCATGAGTAGCTAAGTTTATTAGTTAGGGTTATGGAAGCCTTGTAGCATACAATCTATCACTTTGGGTTTTGAATTCATTATGCATTGATTTTTTTACATCATACTGTCCTCACTTATCTTGAATTCTCGTGGTTACAAACATAGAGGATATGCCTTAAAATGTAAATTGTTCGAAAGAAAGGTTGATGTTCAAAAAAGAAAGCTGTGACAAGAAAATAGGATTACCAACCCTTATTTTATAAGTTAATGCCTTAGCAGGATTAACTACTTGGAGATTTCGTATTGTTTTTGGTAAACGCTTTTGATTCGAGAGAACTAAAGTGAATTAGTCCTTGATGGTTGAGAAACACTTGGATTATGTTGTTAAATACAATATATTTCTCTGTAAACATGATGCATGTATGAATTCGTAAAGCCCATAGTTAGAATGTATTGAAAACTACAAGGTGGACATAACCCTAGCTTGCTATTCCTCATAATTTGGATACTACTACACATATTTCATCTTATTAAACTGAAACCATTAAGTTGTAAGTTGAACCAAATCCTCTTATTTATTTTACGGAAACAAATGATTAAAAGTCAACTAATCTGCATACAACTTAATTAGCACCATATTCCCTGTGGGATTCGACCCCAGCCTTGTTGGGTTATATATTTGACAACGACCGCTTACTTTCTCGTAAGAGAGATGTAATTTGAGCGTTATGATCATGGTATTGACTTAAGGTTTCCGCATTGGTTTGGGTAGGTTATTTGGTGGTTGGACTTGGTTAGGCTGTTCTCGGATATAGACTTATCCCAGAGTAACCACATGGTCAAATACGCTATCTTGTTATATGTTCGGATTTTAGCCTACTTAAGGTATGCGTTTGGTGGTTGGGTTGGGTAATAGGGCAGTTCTTGATTTTTTTCGGCTTGGGATCACGCATTTCAACAAGGCCCTGGTTTGGGTCGTGTTAGTCGTCTACCTTTCATTCTACCCAATTACTCCAGACATTGAGATTAATAGGCCCAATTCTAGCTTAGAAGATTTAATTTAACAAATCTAAACTACTAACATGCAATTCTAATGCATATATAGCAAAATAACATCAATTCATCTGACCTAGGGTTTGACCCACCACACCTACCATGCTTAATTTCTGAGTATTATAAGGATTTAGAAATTAAATATAAATTTGATTGGTGGAATAACTTACCTCAATGGTGGAATTCAATAAGGAACTAAAGAAAATAATCCTAAATCGCTCATGTTCAAGCTCAAACATTTTTGGATATAAAATAATGTTTTATGTCAAAAACTGGTATTTACTACATTGAGCCCATTATAGTGGCCCAATTCTAACTATAGAAGCATCACTATAGTGGGTCCACCAACTATCATCGAAAGACCAAAATTGACTTTCACTATAGTATAAAATTCCTGTTATAGTTTGAACTATATTGACTGTCCACTCGCTATAGCAGGGTAGGAAATGCAGTAATGTAACACCTTAGATTCTAACCTCTAAATTTTTTGACTCTTGTGCTCACTTTCCAAGTTACGCCTTAAGTGACGAGTCATGAAGACTCCTCACGAGTCGTATGGTCTCAAACATATCATGACCAGAAAGTTGGCCAAAGTATCTGTCTTGAGTATAAAAAGGACCTCACGAGTTATGGGGAGACATTATGAGTCATAAGGTGAGACTCGTGGTCCCACAGGTGTGATGATCCATTATTTTAACTAACTGACTAAGACCCTATGAGTGTCATGTGTTATCATGAGTCGTGGAGTAGGACTCGTGACCCTGGCAGTAAGGTTACCCTGAGTCACTACCCAGATTACGAGTCCAGGCAATGACTAGTGTCTAATGAACATGAGTTGTGACGCGACCCATAATGACTAGCGATAATTTTCCAGTGTTTTAATTAAGAGAACTTTGGTCATTTCCTATCATACCTAATTAAATCCCATATCCATAAAATACCATTGAGACCTCATTATCATCCCAACACATATCAAATACGCCTCACCTCTCTCTCAAATTCTACAAGGAAGAACAACTAGGGTTTTTAAGGTATTGAGCACATAGGCGTCAAAATATTTGTTTTGTCCTCGTAATCCTTGATATCTCAGGAATGAATCTCTTTCCTAAAACTTTTTTTTCTAAAAGCACGTGTTTAAATTATTATCCATATGATTTAATTGTTGGCTTTGAATTTGGGTTGAGGACCTTGGATGTTGTTGATTGAATTGTTTTTCCTATGGATTTTGTGAATCATTCATATTTTGAATTGATTACTTTTGAACTAATTGGGTGCATGAGCATGGTAAATTTGAATAAAGTATTGTGGATTTCCCTAAATTGATTTGATAAATTATGGTAGTTGTGGATTTGTCCAGCTTTATGGATTTTGATAATGGAATTGGTAAAAACCTCAACCCACCTTATGAAATTGACTTTGTGTAATACCCCGAAAAATGCAAATCAATATTACCGCCATATTTCAAGCTTACTCATAGTACTTCATGGTTCTTTGGTACTTTCATGATCAATTTTGATATCAATTAAGGTCTCAAATACGTCCTAGCTATTAGGCGAATCAAAACATTCCTTACCGATTGAATTCTTGGGAAGGATATTGGTATAGTCAACTTCAAATAAGCATATCATGTTATACTATGAATTTTTGAGCTTATGAAACACCAATATATATATATATAATCGAATTATGTTTCCAATGATACATATTTCGTCAAAATTCGATATCAGAGCAAAAAGTTATACCCATTTTACTCTAGCATGTTAGCCTGTCAACTAAGTGATGACATTAGCTGACGGCTTATCACATATCTGACGACTTATCAGCTAATGTCATCAGCCTTAGGCAAAAAGTCACAAATTCCAGTATCAAGTAATGACATGAGCTGATGGCTTATCATATATGTGATGACATCAACACAATGTCGTCAGCCGTAGAATTCATCATTTTCCAAACGGTTTTGGAGGGGTATTTTGGTATTTTCCCTCCACCCCAAAGATCCATAAACACTGAATTCATCCTCCATTTAACCAAAATACATTATTTTCTCTTAAATTATATGAAGAACAAGAAGGGGGGTTTCCAATTCAAGATCCTAATCTCAAGGATTCTTCCATTAATCTTCCCAAATCAAGTATCAAGGTATGTCATGTGTTGATTCATGGGTCCCTTTCACCCATGAAGCTCAAGAATCTCTTTTCAAAATACAAGATTTGTGTATTTATGAATGATCTTGATTTAAATAGAATTGAAATTCATGTTCATGATAGTGTGGGGTTTTGATTCATGTTTTAAATTACATATGCCAATGATTGACCTAAGTATATAAAGATTTACATAATAATCATGCTAAACCCTCTTCAATTTACAAGTTGATTGATATATCAATGATTATTAGATGAGTTGATGATCGTATAACCAAAGCATGCTCCCCATGTGTTTGACTGAGTGCCTATGTGAAGGAAAAGTGCCATACTAGTATAATAATAAGAAATCGCCATTCATGTACAAGTTTATGCACATCAAGTATTGGATGAAATGTTTTAGTCAATGAAGAATAGATATATGTGTAGCCATTATGGTGCTGTAGAACTTGTACTTCATAAAATCTCTAACTTATTGTATTATGGATTATGATGTTGGTCATGTATTCAAGAATGTCATGCTTTGTCAGTTTCTTCTCAACGAGTCTTGGGTGTACTTGTACCTAAAAAATATAGCTGTGTGCCTAGATTTAGTGTCATGTTTTCATGATATTCTCTGTCAAGACATGATCCATAGAACTCAGTCAGTCATGTGATTCAGGAAAGCTCAGTAATACTGTAATCTCTGTACTATTCTGTCAGTCAACGGAAACTCAGTTAATTCAGTCCAGTTCAGTTCAGTAATCCATGTTCAGTGTCTATTCAGATAGGAGTAGGAATTATCACTGAGTGAACCTAAGGATGGGAACACATACTATCAGATGAGGGTGTGATTCTTAGAAGTCATCCTTGAATTTCAGAACTATGTAGCCAGCATAGGTTGAGACATCAACACGGCCAAATGAGGGTTATTGAGGTGGATAAACATAGTCAGATAAGGGTCCCACCATTTACTTTTGGGGACACTATTAGATGAGGGTCAGCTATAGCTTGTACTTACCAGTTGCACTGTATTGATACCCTTTCAATTGGAGTTACAGATCGGACACTAATACAACTATATTACATTATTTGGGGCATGTAGGTTAGATGAATACTTCCCATAATTTCAGTTATAGATCAGGACTGTTAGATACAGTCATTCATTCTTAGTAATAGAACTTAGATTATTCTACAAAATTCAAGACTGTCAGATGCAGTCAACTCAGAACAGAACGGAACTCAGCTAGTTCCATCAGAAACTACATTAATAGATACAGTTGCTTAGTATTTGTTACAGTTATGATGTATTCATGCATATATTCTATCATTCATATTGTTCAGTTAGTTAGTATAGTTCATGCATATGAACCCTTTACATTCAGCCTGTCTCACATGTATACCAGTATATTGAATCGTACTGACCTATTTGCGATATGGTGTTTTATACCATAGGTTCAGAAACACGAGCTTTAAAGCATCAGTAGCATTCCAGTACTCAACCGTTAGAGTCAGCAGGGAGTCCTTATCCTTTGAGGACATGAGCATTATCTTATCATTTCAGTAATTAATTTATTTCAGTAGTTAATTTATTTCAGTAGTTGGAGTTAGTTGGGGACATGTCCCATCAACTCCTTATTCAGACAGTTAGAGGCTTTTCAGACTATCACGTTCAGTCAGTTTATTAGTTTGTTTTAGGTATTTCATACCCCACATAGATGTTATATTTAATTAGATATTGTATCACATTTTTGAACCTTAAGGCCTTACAACCTTTATTTCCGCATTTACACAGTATATTATGCAGTGTTCGGGTACATATATCAGTAATGAGTTAGCTTATGGTCTTTCGGGGTCATGAGCACCGAGTACCAGATTCAGGGCATTACAAACTTGGTATCAGATCCTAAGGTTCAATACTGTCCTAGGAAGTATGAAATCTATATCTAGTATAGTCTTGTACATGGGTATGTTGCGCACCACATTTATGTACAGGAGGCTATAAGATGTCTTAGGAATAATTTCCCTTCTTTCAGTATTCATGTCATGCCAGTGAGCATAATCTAAATATAATATCTTAGCCTAATTTGTTTCTCCCTTTTTTCTACAAAATATGACTCCTAAAAGAAGAAACGGGAATCAGCCAACCCCTCATCTCAAAGATCCTTTGGGAAAACATGTTTCTCATGTAGAGTTCTGAGTTGTATTCACTTCTCTTACTCAGTTAGTTGCTGCTCAGAATGAACAACCAGCTATAATTTCGGCTAACCCAGTGGCTAATTCAGCTGCAGCCAGGATTCAGGACTTCACCCGAATGAATCCTCCATCCTTTCTCGGGTCCAAGTTAGTGAGGACCCTCAGGAATTCATCGATCAGGTTCAGAAGGTTATAAAAATCATGGGGGTTATTCCTAGTGAGAGCACTGAGCTAGCTGTATATTAGTTGCAAGAAGTTTCCCACACTTGGTATAAGTAGTAGAAGTTAGAAAGGTCAATTGATGCTGGACCTATAGAATGGGAGGAGTTTGTCACCATATTCTTAGAGAGGTTCTTTCCCCTAGAGCTGAGAGAAGCTAAGATATTAGAATTCATTAACCTCAGGCATTGAAAAATGACGGTGAAAGAGTTATTCTCTTAAGTTTACTCAATTAGCCAGATATGCCCCTCATGTTGTTACAGACAGCAGAGCCAAGATGAGTAAGTTTATTTCTGGGGTGAATGATACTGTTGTCAACGAGTGTAGGTCTGTGATGTTGAATATTGACATGACTTTAGCCAGGCTTATGACTCATGCTCAGTAGATAGAGGAGCAAAAGATTAAGATGAGAGGGAAGAAAAATAAGAGAGAAAGGACAGGTAGTTTCTCAGTTTCATCCTAAGTCATCAGTTCCAGCTCCTTTTTCAGCTAGTGCTCTAGCTCCTAACTTTAAGGATGGTAATAGAGATAGGGCACTAGGATCTAAGTCTCAAGGAAGTGTCAGTAATGCCTGAACTTATCCCCTTTGTGAGACTTGTGGTAAGAGCCACAATGGTGTTTGCAGAGATAACAGTGATGTCTATTTCGGATGTGGCAAGCCAGGCCACAGAATTAGAGATTGTCCCCAGCCAGGTTATCAGGGTCAACAGAACTGTTCCTCAGCTCAGTTTGGTCGCCCAAATCAGCAGAGTGCCATTTCCAGTGCTACTAGTGGGCAACACCTAAATAGACTTTATGCTCTCAAGTACAGAAAGGATCAGGAAAATTCTCCTGTTTTGGTTACTGGTACATTACTGATCTTTCACTTACATGTTTACGCTTTGCTAGATCCAGGTGCTTCCTTGTCTTTTGTTACTCTTTATATAGAAGGCAATTTTGGAATCAGTCTAGAAATTCTAGCAGAGCCCTTTACAGTCTCTACCGCTATGGGTAAAACTATCATAGTCTGATGGGTATACAGGAACTATCCAATTTTGATATTTTAGAAAGTCACTTTAACTGACTTAGTCGAACTAGAGATGACTGATTTTGATATCATTCTTGGCATGGATTGGCTTCACTCTTGCTATGCCACAGTCGACTGTAGAAATAGAATAGTCCAATTTTGGTTTCTGAATAAACCAGTCCTAGAGAGGAGGGGAAGTACTTCAGCGTTTAGAGGTTATCTTGTTTCCTACCTTCGGACAAGGAAAATGATGTCTAAAGAATATGTCTATAATCTTGTACGAGTTAAGGAAACTAGTTCCAAAACTCATAGTCTCTATTCAATTTAGTCATGAATGAATATTCAGGTGTCTTTCCTGAAAATCTTCCCAAAATTTCTCTCGAAAGGGAAATAGACTTCGGCATGATCTTCTTGTAGATACTCATCCTATATCTATTCTACTATACAAAATGGCACAACAGAACTCAGAGAATTGAAAGAGAAGTTGAAGGATCTCTTAGATAAGGGGTTCATCAGGCCCAACGTGTCCTCGTGAGGTGTACTAGTCTTATTCGTGCGCAAGAAAGATAGTTCTCTCAGAAAGTGTATTGATTACCGTTAGATCAATAAAGTCACGGTCAAGAACAAGTATCCACTTCACCGTATTGATTACTTGTTTGACCAACTTTAGGGTAGCAGCTATTTCTCTAAGATAGACCTCAGATCAGGCTATAATCAGCTAAGAGTCATGGAAAGTGATGTTCCAAAAATAACTTTCCAAAATTGGTATTGTATCTTCAAATTCCTAGTCATGTCCTATAATGACCCAAGACTACCCTCTAGTCGTTACACGATGCTCATAACCCCGAAGGACCATAAGCTAACTCTTTCCTAATAACTGTACCATGAACACTCCTTAATAACTGAAAATAAATACGGAAAAACAGGCAAAAATAAGCCATAAGGTTCAACACATCTATAAATACTGAAAACTAAAAACTAAATAGTAATACATCCATCCGAAAACCCTCTAACTGTCTGAATTGTGGAGTTGATAGGATATGTCCCCAACTAACTCCGTTAACTAAAAATAAACAAAGTCTGATACAATAATAATACAAAGATTATCCTTGAATGAAGAGGACTCACTTCTACTTCTACTGCTGCTGACTAGCACTCAACTACTGAGGGAACTCTGGATCTCATGCCTCGGACATATGGTGTCAAATAAAACACCATAGGGCAAATACGTCAGTATGGCAATGTACCAAGTATACGGCAAGAATGAAAAAACCATAATCACAATCATTACAACCCTAGATACTAAAACTCGAATACCACTTTACTGTCATCTAAACTCACAACTAACACTGGGATACCAAATCACTGAATCATCTGATACTGATAACTGATTAACTTAATACTTACATAAATAACTAAATTCTGAGTTCACTGCTCTCGACTGATAGAATTAGAGATCAACCTCCCTCTAATGGATGAATCCAAAATCTATTATCAATGATAGGAAAATGATCATATCTGAATGTGATAAGAAGAATACTCAACAAAATCTGAGACTAAGATCAAGCCTATTTTATGGGAGATCTCTGGATCTAATAACAAGAATACTCTACTAAATCTGAGACTGAGATCAAGACTATCTATCGGGAGATCTCTAGATCTGTTAACAAGAATACTCAACTAAATCTGAGACTGAGATCAAACCTATCTAGTGGGAGATCTCTGGATCTGATAATAAGAATACTCAACTGAATCTCAGACTGAGATCAAGCATATCTATTGAGAGATATTTGGAAATGATAACAAGAATACTCAACTGAATCTGAGACCAAGCCTATCTGAAGGATGGTCAGGAATCAATGGAACTATCTGAGTTCCTCTCTGAGATAGATGACTATACCTCACAGTCTTGATTTTTAAAGATTGATACTGAAACTGCAACTGTGGGAAGTAGTTACTTAACCAACATGCCCCGAACTCCCATAGGTAGGGTCCAACCTGTAACCTCAACTGGAAGGGTGTCAATATTGTACCACGGGTAAAGACCTCTCTGGTCAAACCTCTCTAAATAATGACCCTCATAGGAAGTCAGCCTAAGATAGTTTAATAGTTAAACCTCTCTTACGGTGATAGCCTCTACTGATGGGGACTTTTGCATCCTGTGCTGGCTACTCAGTTCTAGAGTTCAGGGATTGCTCCTAGCGACTTGAACTCTCTCTCTGATGAGGAGTCTCAATTCCTTCCCTCACTTGGTGATAGCTCCTACTCCCAACTGAAAAACTCTGAACTAAATTTATAACTGAACATAAACTGAACTAAATCTGATACTGATCACATTTCATACTATCACAATCACTAAGGCATCACTTCAAGCAGTTAGAAATCATAGACATATAATAGTGTAGTGGAAACATGCTATTAGATCATACTCTATTAAACAAGGTCTATCATTAAGTACTTCACATGTATATCAGTCTTGGTATATATTAGATAGCACATGATTGGGGAAACTTCATACTATCATTTTACAATTTACTCGTCAAGAACTTGGCATGTAATAATAGCTTAGCATGTATCAAAGAGCACGTAATTGGGGAATTTCCTACTATCATGTCTCAACTTGTTCCTTAAGGCCTTTCAACCAACACTTGGCATGCATGGGTCTACACCTAATTGGGGATTCAATGCTATCATGGCACAATTCATTCACTAAGGTATTTATCAAACACTAGGCATGCATGGGTTGCACCTAATTAGGGATTTTATGCTATCATACAATAATTTATTAACTAAGGCATTTCAACAAACACTTGGCATGCATGAGCTTGCACACAATTGGGGTTTCCTAATCAACACTCTATAATGGCCCTAATTCTTCACATAAGCATTTTATCAAATATATGGGGAGCATGATTTGCTTATTCAACCATTTCTTTGCTTTAATTGACATGAACACATCATATAGAAAGAAACTTAAAGAGGTTTTATCATAACCATCACATGAATTCCACATACTAGTGTCAAAGCTTGAAAGCTTTATAAACAAACATGAATCACAACTCAATGATAGAAGGAACATTAATTTTAACTCACATGAATCATGAAAACCCATAAACACAATATATTTGAATTTTAGAAAAGGTTCTTGAGCTTTTTGGATGAAAGGGTCCCAAGAATCAACATCTACATACCTTGGAGAAACTCTTTTCTTGAAAGTTCTTAGAGAGATTTTTGATTCCTCTTGATTTCTCTTGATCTCTATTGATTTTTCTTGAAAAAGAAATAAGGGTTTCGATTTTGTAAAACCCTAGTTTTGATGTTGAAGACAGTAAATGAGACTAAAAGCCTTTTATCGGGTATATATAGGGGCTAAAAAATAGTGGGAAAAGACCAAAATGCCATTGGAATTAAACTGAAAAAATCTCAATTTTACATGTTGGGGAGATGTGCCATAATCGCGCTAGTTCACTGGAAATTAGACAATTAGGAAACTGCATGATGGTGCGAAGCGGTGGCAATCGTGTTGCCACCTTGGTTGCGAACTAAAAAGGCACCGCAACGCTGTAGAATCACGTTGGTGGACTAAAAATTGACAATTCTAAAATTAAGCCTTGGTGCGACGCGCCATAATCATGGAGGCTCATTGGATTTTGATGAGTTCCATTTTGGCTAGCTCCGCATCGTGCTAAAGTGCCAGGTGGCACACTTTCTCACTAAAATAGCTCTAACTCTTTGCCTGAGTATCGGATTTGGGCGAATTTGGTATCAACAAGAAGCTTATTCAATGGTATACATGACAAAAAGTTGAAATTAGGGAAATTCTACATGGTTTAAAGTATTTAATACTTAGGAAGACACCTCTTAAACTTTTGGGGCTGAATTTTTGCTTCACTGAACACACTTTAAGGCTTAAACTAGAAGAGAATTTTGCGGAGTGTTACATATTTTTGGTCTTAATAATGCCCCAGCTGCTTTGATGGACTTGATGAATCGGCTGTTCAAGCAGTACTTGGACATATTTTCTATAGTCTTCATAGATGATATTCTGGTCTATTCCCATAGTAAGTGTGATCATGTAGACCATCTCAGAATTATACTTCAGACTCTCAGAGATCATTAATTGTTCGCCAAATTTAGTAAGTGCAAGTTTTGTCCAAGGTCAGTAATATATCTTGGTCATATCATTTGCGGTGATAGCATTAGGGTTGATCCTCAATAGACTGAAGTGGTAAGAAACTTGCCTCACCTGTATCTCTATCAAATATCAAGATTTTCTTGGGTTTGGCTAGATATTATAGATAGTTTGTTGAGGTATTTTCTTTCATTGCATCCCCGATGTCCGGATTGACTCAGCAGAAGGTTAAGTTTCAGTGGTCAGATCCTTGTGAGAGGAGTTTTTAGAAGCTGAAGACTCGACTTACCTCAGCTTCAGTCCTAGCTCTTTTAGATGGTTCAAATGGGTTTGAAGTATATTGTGATGCATCCATAGTAGGTTTGTGTTGTTTTCTCATACATAATGGTAAGGTCATAGCCTATGTCTCCAGATAACTTAAACCCCATGAAAAGAATTATCCAACTCATGATCTTGTGTTAGCAGCCGTAGTATTTTCCTTAAAGATTTGGCGGCATTATCTATACGGTGTTCATGTAGATATGTCACAGAACATAAGATCCTTCAGTACGTATTCTCTAAGAAAGATTTTAACCTCCGCCAGAGAAGGTGGTTAGAGCTCTTGAAAGATTACAACATGAGTGTCCTTTATCATCCAGGAAAGGCCAATATAGTGACTGACATACTCAGTAGACTATCTATGGGTAGTGTTGCTCATATTGAGGACAGTAAAAAGAAGTTAGCTTAGTAATTCCATCATCTTTCTAGACTAGGTGTTCCCTTAGTCAATATAGAGGAGGGTGATGTATGGGTTCAGAGTAGTTCAGAATCATCTCTAGTTTCCTAGGTGAAAGAAAATTAAGATAGAGATCCCAGTCTAGTCAAGTTGAAAGAGTCAGTCAAGGATCAGAAGGTTGAGGTTTTCTCCAAGGAGGAGATGGTGTTCTGTGTTGTTAGGGTCGTCTATGCTTTCCAGGTGTAGATTACTTGAGGCAGCGAATTCTTACAGAAGCACATGGTGTATGCTTCTCTATTCATCCAGGGGCCACAAAGATGTAAAGCGACTTGTGAGAGATCTATTGGTGGAGTGGGATGACAAAAGATGTTGCAGAGTTTGTGGGTAAGTGCTCTACATGCCATCAAGTTAAGATAGAGCATCAAAAGCCTAGTAGTCCCATGCAAGATTTCATTATTCCCATTTGGAAATAGAAAGAAATGAACATGGACTTTGTGATGGGTTCGCCACGTACTCATAGTATGATTTAGTTTGGGTCATTATAGATAGGATAACTAAATCAGCTTATTTCCTTTCAGTTCATACCTCTTATTTAGCTGAGGACTATGACAAACTCTATATCAGGGAGTTGGTCAGATTACACAGTATTCTATTGTCCATTATTTTAGACAGAGGTACCCAATTCACCTCACTTCTAGAAAGAATTCTAAGAGGGTCTTAGAACCCAAAGTCATCTCAGTACAACCTTTCATCACTAGACAGATAGTCATGCAGAAAGGACTATTCAGACCTTGGAGGATATGCTAAGGTCATGTGGAATTGATTTTAAGGGAATTGGGATGGCTACTTGCCGTTGATTGAATTTGCATACAACAACAGGTATCATCCCAGTATTCCAATGGCTCCATTCAAAGTTAGTGAGGCCTCAGTCATAGGGCCTGACTTGGTATTTGATACCTTAGAAAAAGTTCAGTTGATCATAGAGAGACTTAAGGCTGCTCAGAGCTGACAAAAGTCTTATGTAGATGTACGCAGAAAGGATCTCGAGTTCAAAGTTGGTGACTTTGCCTATCTAAAGATCTCTCTCATGAAGAAAGTGAAGAAATTCAGCAAGAAGGGAAATCTTAGTCCCAAATATATTGGTTTCTTCAAAATTCACAGTCGCTTTGGCAAAGTAGCTTATAAGATCGTATTGCCTTAAGATCTAGCCTCAGTTCACCTAGTCTTCCATGTCTCTTTGCTCAAGAAGTACATAGGTGACCCAGCAGATGTAGTCCCTATTCAGAGCATAGATGTTCATAACAGTCTCTTTTAGGAAGAAATTCCAGTCAAAATCCTTGACTACAAGATTCGTAGATTAATGAACAAAGAAGTCCCTCTCGTCAAAGTTCTTTGACAGAATCAGTCCATTGAGAGAGCTACTTGGGAAGCAGAAGCAGACATACGAACTAAGTACCCTTACCTCTTCTCCACAAACTCAGACTCAGCTCAAGGTAATAATTTTTCTTAAGCTTATTTAGTTTTATGTTCAAATTTCAAATATAAACTTGGTACCAAGTACCATCACATATTTAGTCATGCATTCATGTGTCAGCTCAGTTATGTATTCATGATTCAAATATGCATGATCAAAATGATAAAACCATCTAATTATTCATGTTAGTCATGAAATCATGCTTTAGTTGTGCATGTCCATCATGTACTTTCAGATATCATTTCTCTCAGTCTAATCAGTCTCATTCGAGGACGAATATTCCTAAGTAGGTAATATTGTAATACACCAAAAAATGCAAATCAATATTAGCGCCATATTTCAAGCTTATTCATTGTACATAATGCTTATTTGGTAGTTTCATGATCAAGTTTGATGTCAATTAAGCTCTCAAATACGTCCTAGCTATTAGGTAAATCAAAACATTCCTTATCGATTGAATTCTTAGGAGGGATATTGGTATAGTCAACTTCAAATGAGCATATCTCTTGTTATACTACTAATTTTTGAGCTCATTAGCAATCAAAAGATAGATAATTGAATTATCTTTCCAACGATATCAATTTCCCCCAAATCCAATATTGGAGCAAAAAGTTATACCCATTTTACCCTAGCATGTTAGCCTGGCAACTATGTGACGACATTAGCTGACGGCTTATCACATATCTGATGAATTATCAGTTAATGTCGTCAGACATAGAATTTAGCTTAAACTCAAATGTTAAGTGATGACATGAGCTGATGGCTTATCATATATGTGACGACATCAACCCAATGTCGTCAGCCGTAGAATTCAGCATTTTCCAAACTATTTTGAAGGGGTATTTTGGCATTTTCCCTTCACTTCAAAGCTCTATAAAAACTGAATTCAGCCTTCATTTCACCAAAATACATTCTTTTCTACCAAATTCTCTTAAGAACAAGAAAAGGGGTTTCCAATTCAAGTTCCAAATCTCAAGGATACTTCCTTCAATCTTCCCAAATCAAGTATCTAGGTATGTCATGTGTTGATTCATAGGTCTCTTTCACCCATGAAGCTCAAGAATCTCTTTTCAAAATACAAGATTTGTGTATTTATGAACTTTCATGATTTAAATAGAATTGAAATTCATGTTCATGATGTTGTGGGGTTTTGATTTATGTTTTAAATTACATTTTCTAATGATTTACCCTAGTATATGAAGATTTGCATGGTAATCATAATAAACCCCCTTCAATTTATAATTTGATTGATGTATCCATAATTATTAGATGTGTTGATGATGGTATAACCAAAGCATGCTCCCCATGTATTTGACTAAATGCCTATGTGAAGGAAAAATGTCATACTAGTATAATAATATGAAATCGTCATTCATGTACAAGTTTATACATGTCAAGTATTTGATGAAATGTCTTACTTAATGAAGTATGGATATATGTGTAGCCATTGTGGTGCTGTAGAACTTGTACTTCATGAAATCTTTAACTTATTATTTTATGGATTGTGATGCTAGTCATGTATTAAAGAATGTCATGCTTTGTCAGTTTTTTCCCATCGAGCACTGGGGATAGTTGTACCCCAAAAATATAGTTGTGTGCCTAGAGTTAGTATCATGTTTTCATGATATTCTCAGTCAAGCCATGATCCATAGAACTCAGTCAGTCATGTGACTCAGGAAAGGTCAGTAATACAGTAATCTCAGTACTATTCTGACAATCAATGGAAACTCAATTAATTTAGTCAAGTTTAGTTCAGTAATCCATGTTCAGTTTCTATTCAGATGGGAGTAGGAATTAGCACTGAGTAAACCTAAGGATGGGAACACACACTGTCAGATGAGGGCGTAATTCTTAGAAGTCGTCCTTGTATTCTAGAACTATATAGCCAGCATAGGTTGAGACACCAACACTATCAGATGAGGGTTGTTGAGGTGGATAAACACTGTCAGATGAGGATCCCACTATTCTCTTTTGAGGTCACTGTCAGATGAGGGTCACCTATAGCTTATCCTTACCAGTGGCTCGATATTGACACCCTTCCAATTGGGGTTACAAATTGGACCCCAATATAACTATATTACGTTATTTAGGGTATATCGGTCAGATGACTACTTCCCATAATTTTAGTTATAGATCAGGGCTGTTAGATACGGTCATTCAGTCTCAGTAATAGGACTCAGATAGTTCTACAAAATTCAGGACTGTCAGATGGAGTCACCTTAGAATTGAACAAAACTCAGCTAGTTCCATTAGAAACTAGACTATTTGATAGATTCGCTTAGTATTAATTATTTCAGTTATATGGTTATCAGTATCTTATGTTATTAGTGCTCAGATTCAGTAATTATGTTATCACAAACTCAGTGACAGTTATTATGTATTCACACATGTATTCTCATATTCATGTTGTTTAGTTAGTTAGTATAGTTCATGCATGTGAACCCTTTGCATTCAGCCTACCTTGCAAGCATAATTGGTATGACGATACTAATGGTATGTGACTTAATGGATGGTCCTTGGTTTAATGAATGAGAATGTGTAAATATTTTCATTAGGCTTAAAGGGAGTTGTCTAGCAATCCGTAGAGGTGGATGTCCTGAGGGACCGATATTGGAAACTAATATTCGCCTGCTTAAGGGTTGGTCTTGATGATTGTATGCTTGTATCACACCTCTTATATATGTATTATGTATTGGTAAAGGTTTATGGATTCCCTAGCCTTGCTCAATACCCCTGTTTGTGTGGCTAACATGTATTGTGACCCTTTTATTAGTATAAGAGCTGGATCACCATAGCCTGTGGGTATAGATGACAGTTTTAGCTATACAATCCACGCTAATATTTTTAATCTCATGATTAACCTTATGCTCTATCTTGACATGATGATATATTTAAATTTACCCTGTGTGCATATGAATTTAACATAATTTAATCATAGCATTATCCAAATTTACATGCTAGCACTTACCCCACTATTCGTCTTTTGATGTTGTATCTCCATGCGATACAGGGTTCGAAGACACTTTTGTTTCCTTTCACAGTGGTAGGTGATTTCTAGAATATTCATGAGTCAGCTTTAAAGTGGTGGACTTCCATTCTCTAGAAGGCCCCCATTTCATGGTGTTGTCTTTACTTATTTCTTAGAATATTTCTATGGGTTGTTTTTGGCTATGGTCAGGGGTATGTCCTAACAGAGGTTGATGTTTTTTTTATTAGAGGCTTTTGTGGACAATGTGTGGGTGGATTGTGTTGTGGATTCTTAGATCCCTCTTGTTATTGATTTATCTATCTTGTTATATGTTTGAAACTTAACTCAATCTTATTATATGTTCAGAAATCATCCACTACTAGGTATATTATGTTTTTGTTTGCTAGGGTAATGGGCCTAGTCTCTGGTCCTTGGCACTCTAAAGAAAACCATCATGACTAGGCCCTAGTTTGGCTCATGACACATGTTGTATCAGAGCCTAGGTTCATGGCTATTGGTTGTCTACAAAAACATGTTAATTAGAGTCTTATTTATGGGTGTGTAGCGAGCCATAATTATAAGAGGGAGGCTATGAGGCAGTTTAGAATATTACCCTTAGTTGTGATCTATTTTTCAGGCTACATAGTCTAAGGTCTTAAAAATCCCCTAATCTATATTTTCTCACTTTTAAGATCAGGCCTCCTTGAAGATCTAATGCTCATGGAAACTCCTATGTTCCATTTGAGGACAATATGGATGGAACCCACCCTATTTATGTTGTTTAGACCTAGTCTATGGTTCCTGATTCTGACTATATTGCCCCTCATAGAGTTCCACCGGTATCTGCCAATCCTCCCCAAGCTAATGATGTTCATGCCCCACCACCCCATGGAGATATTTTTAATGCTGAGTTTCATTGATCTAGTCATCTGGTAACTCAGTTAGTGACTTCTCTGTCTCGTCAACCCGACTGTGTTGGTTTTATTTCTCCACCTTCTAAGTTTACTAGAGTTGGCTAATTTATGAGGTTATTTCACCCAACCTTTATAGGATCTCAGTTTGAGAAGGATCTTAAAGGGTTTATTAATGAGATGAAAAAGATATTTCATGTGGTGCACAGTTCTAATTTTAGGGGTGTAGAGTTTGCCATATACCAGCTAAAAGATATAGGTTATGAGTGATATGAGGAGGGGAAGTAGTTAAGAGGTGATGATGGAGAGCCGACTATATAGGATAAGTTTTTGAGTACCTTTCTTTATTGTTACTTTCCTTAGGAGTTGAGGAAGGCTAAAGATAAGGATTTTGTAAACTTGAAGAACGGAATAATGATTGAAAAAGAGTATGCTTTTAACTTTTACCTGTTGTCTCACTATGCCTCAGTGATTGTTTCTAGTATAATGGCAAGAATGAATAAGTTTTCTTTAGGTTTGTCTCGAGACTTGGTACTAGAGTTTAAGGAAATAATGTTGAATAATAACATGAATATCTCTAGATTTGTGGTGTATATGAAACAAGTTGAATATGAAAAGAAGAAACAAATAGAAATAGGAGAAAGACAAAACAAGAAGCTCAGATATTCATAGCAGGGTAGAGGCTATTAAAATAGTGGTAAAGATAGTACATAGTGGAGCAAGAGAAAGACATGGGAAAGTTATAGTTCATAATCTATGGCTAGTTCCCCATATCCCAAGCCATTTGGTGATCGTCACATTTAGAGAAACGGTGGGTTTAAAGCATTGGGTGACCAGTCTCTAACTAGTGAAGCCCAGTCAACCCCACTTTATCCTTCTGGCTAGTGAAGCCCAGTCAACCCCACTTTATCCTTCTTACAGATTTTATGGGAAGATGCATCATGCACAGTGTGATAATGGGAGGAATAGGTGCTATAGTTGTGGTCAGTTGGGGAATTTACAATGACACTGCCCTGCTAAGGTTGATTTTTAAGCTAATAAGGTTTCGATTGCTATTTTTTCAACTCCGGTACCAAGGGGTACTTCTTCTGGTGCTGACACTAGTGGGAAGCATCTTTATACTCTTGCCACCAATCAGGAATCTAAGGCATCTCCTAATGTTGTTACTAGTACATTATAGTTTTTCTCTCAGAATGTATATTGTTTGCTTGATTTGGGGTCCACTCCTTTTTATGTAACCTCTTATGTGGTTGTTCATTTTGGTTTTAGTCTTGAGGTTATTTTTGATCCCTTTTCTATGTCCATCCTGGTGGATGATCCTATTATGGCTAGAAAGGTCTATAGGGGTTTTGTGGTGTCTATTTGTGGTAGGGAGACATTGGAGAATTTATTAGAGTTTGATATTATGGATTTTGTTGTTACCTTGGGGATACATTGGCTCTATTCATGCTGTGCTTATCTAGATTATCAGATCCAAATGGTAAGTTTACAATTCCCTAATAAACCAGTAATTGAATAGGAGGGAAGTTCCTAAGTACCAAAAGGGAGGTCCATCTCTTATCTGAGAGCCCAAACGTTGATTTCCAAAGGGTGCCTATATCATCTAGTTTGGGTTATGGATTATAATTCTAAAATACCTTCCATGTAATCTATCTCGGTGGTAATGAAGTTGCTGAAGTGTTTCCTAATGATCTTCTTGGTATTTCTCCCGATAGGGAAATAGACATTGGGATTTATCTTCTGTCAGATGCCCTCTCTATTTCTTAGATACCCTCTCTATTTCTATCCCTGTATATATAATGGCTCAAGCTGAGTTGAAAAACATAAGGAGTAGTTAAAAGATCTTCTTGATAAGTGTTTCATCTATCTAAGTGTCTCCCCGTAGGGTGCTTCGGTGCTTTTCGTGCATAAGAAGGATGGGTCTCTTCGGATGTGCATAGTCTATCGACTGTTGAATTAGGTGATGGTGAAGAATATGTATCCTCATCCTAGGATTGATGATCTCTTTGACCAAATTGAGGGTGTTAGATTCTTCTCTAAGATTGATCTTTGGTCGGGTTATCTTTAGTTAAAGATTAGGGAGACGAATATCCTTAAGACTTCTTTACATACCCGATATGGTCATTATGAGTTTCTAGTTATGTTATTCGGGCTGACTAATATTTTGACGACATTTATGGATCTAATGAACCAAGTACTCAAGAAATTTTTAGATTCGTTTGTTATTTTGCTTATTAATGATATCTTGGTATATTCTAAGAGTGAGAAGGGTCATGCCAATCACCTCTGAGTAGTGGTACAGACTATTAAGGATAAATGATTGTATATTAAGTTTCTGAAGTGTGAATTTTTGTTGAATGTTGTGCCCTTTCTTGGTAATGTTATTTCTAGTGAGCGGGTCATGGTGGATCCATAGAAAATTGAGGTGGTTGAGAAGTGGCCTAGACCAATGACTCCAACCAATACTTGGAGCTTCTTGGGTTTAGCTGGGTATTATAGGAGGTTTCTGCGCCATTTATTAAGTTGACTCATAAAAAGGTGAAGTTTCTATAGTACAATGCTTCTGAGGGTAGTTTTGAGAATTTGAAGGATAACTTGACATCTTTACCAGTTTTGACCATGCCCTAGGGTTCTGATGATTTTGTTATTTACTGTGATGCATCTCATGTGGGACTAGGTTATGTATTGAAGTAGCATGGTAAGGATGCGGCTTATCATTCCAGGCAGCTGAAGGTCTATGATAGGAATTATCCGACTAATGATCTAGAGTTGGCGGCCATAGTGTTTGCATTTAAGATTTCGCATCACTATTTGTATGGGGTGCATGTTGACATTTCTTTAAATCGTAAGATTTTGAAGTATGTGTTCACTCAGAAGGTGTGATTAAGACATAAACTCTCCATGTTCATAAACTTTACAAAAACTTCTATAACATATTCAAGAAAATATTTTTGTTCATGACTTTAGCTATCATAATTTTACACCGATTTATAACTTTATTATTGCATTGTATATGTTTTAAGGAAAGATGATTTTATCCAATGTTTTAACCGTTATGTTCTCACATATTTTCACATGTTTAAGTTGTTTTAAAGGATTTGCCGTTGTCTGTGATTTAGACTTTACTATTGATTTAAGTCTTTTACTCTAATAAGATCATGCTAAGTTTTTGTCTTTTTATTATATATGTATACATATATGTATGTATATATATATGTGTATGTATATATATATATATAAATATATATTTATCAAAAATGCGTACCAATACATTCCATTGTATTGACTGCATTTTACACTATATTTTTCATGTGATGTAGATTTAGATACTTAAGTTTAAGGTTTGTTGCTAGACATTTAGTAGAGCCTAATATTCAACTGATTGGTGAGTGCTCCTATGATTTAGGAGGCTTGGAGTTGCTTTTGATTTTCCTAATATTTGGTTTAGAAATTTGTTTCAATAAAGGTCAAGTGATCCTATTATGGTTGACTCTCATGTTTAGTTTAAAGGCTTCATTAGACAAATAGTTATGTGGTAGTTGTAAATCTTCCATTTATTTCTAGTTATGTGTCAATAACGATTGCCTGTCATCCTATTTAGTCCACTATTATTTCTATGTTTCAACATACGTTTGACTATTTGTATTATTCTATAGATATGATATATAAAGGATCATACTAGATAACTCATAGGTAGGGGATAGTCTCGAGTCGTGACAAACATGGTATTAGAGGAAAAGGTTAAAATGTCCTAAGGTATCTATGAAGTTGTGTCTAGTAGAAGCTTGCTTATGGGTTTGTTATCCAAACCCATCATGGGTATCAACCACACTAATCATCTATTAGGAGAAATAACTTTACCTGTTTGTCGACACTAATATATCTAACAGTTTAAAAAAAAATAAGGAAACTTAACAATGCTAGTACTAACAAAAATTCCCAAGAACTGAAAGTCAATATACTAGAACTCTAATCTCAAATCTATTACAATCAAACCTAACAAAACTAAACAACTGATATATCGAATAACTATTTGAATGTCTGAAAAGCCTCTAATTGACTGACTGTGAAGTTGATGGGACAAACCCCCAACTAACTATGACTAACTTGAAATACTAAACTACTAAGATAAACTGAAATGAAATAATCAAGTCCTTGATAGATAAGGACTCACCACGACTGCTTCTACTGATAAGATGAACTGTCCAAGTGCAGTCAGGAAATTATGCGTCCGAACCTATGATATTAGACATCATAGAGTGAAGAAAAGTATATGTTTAACACTTGAATGTACTGGTATATGAGATAAGGTTAGTCTATAAAACAAGGGTTAACTGTGGATGAAATAATGATAGGAAGAATTGCATGAGATAACTGAGTATGCATGCATGAAAACTGAAATACTGAGAATGCAAGACCAAGAATATAATGTTTCTAAAATAATCTATAACTGAATTACTGAAATCTGATAATTGAATAACTGGAATCCTGTATGCTATGGTCAAGAAAACCTGACCTCAATTTTCTACTGAATAATAAACTTAGACTGTGGGAGTTATCATCTAGCCGACATGCCCCAATCTTAGCTAATCGGGGTCCAACCTATACCCCAGTTGGAAAGGTGTCAGTACCGCTCCACAGATACTAACTCTGGTTGTGTGGATCCATTCAACTGGTGTCCCGAAGGACTATGGAGTTAGTCCTAAACTGGTGGGCGACCCCTAAGAGAATGTCAGTCCTAAACTGGGGTTGACATCTCAAAGAATGTTAGTCATTACCTGGCGGGTAACATCTCATAATCCTACACTAGCCACGTAGTTCTTGAACTTAGGGACTGCTTCTTAGGACCCATTCCTAGCTGGTAGGTGATCCCCCATTCCTAGGTTCGTTTGGTGCTAAATCCTACACCTAGCTAAACTGACACTGATTACTCGATTGAACTAAGCATAACTAAGAAAACAACAGATCATAAATAACTTGACTGAATGGCAATGCCCATAGTTTATCTAAAATCACTCAGTAGATACTAAATTTATGTAAATCACTAGGTATCGGATGTTCGTAACCCACCAGCACTTAATGGAAACAACGATAAGGACATATAAAATCTTTGAAAACCATAATGGGAAATAATCATTCAAAAACCATCATTAGGCATTTCATCAAACACATAGAGATCAAGAATTTACATGGGGATGCTTTTAAACATAAGGAGATAGGATGAGTATATAAGAAAAATCATAATTTGAGGATTTATTCTGACTGACATAATAATGATATGGGAACTACACCATTCAAAACATACTATAATCCATTAAACTTGAAAACATTCATAATCTTAAATTGAAGTAGCAATAACAAAAGATTCATGAAGATAGTTCAACATAATCATGTAAAAACTCATAATTCAGAATCAAAAAGGATTCTTGGATTCCATGGGTGAAAAGGGCCCGTGGATAAATATCACACATATCTTAAACCCTTAAGCTCAAAAGAGGAACATAAATTTGTTTGCTTTCTTGAATGTTCTTGGATTTGTAAACTTAAATTCTTGGTTTTCTTGGAGAGGAGGTAATTGAATTTGATGTTCTTGGAGTATGATTAGGGTTTTTTTTGGAGAGGAAATTAGAGAATATGGGAAATAATGCACTAACTGAAGCTTTTATGTGTTTTTATGAATTGGGATGATGGGAAAAGACAAAACTGCCCCTCAGGAGATTAAATTCATAATTGCCCCACAATGCAGTGAGTGTCTCATCGCTATAAGTAGCGTGACACGATGATATTGTGGTGAGCTGCTAGAATAAAAATCCAAACATGACCCAATCCTCATCCGAAAAATCTGAAACTTGCTCGAGACATGCTCCTTACACCCCTGAACATGAATTAAGTAAAAAACCAACATCTCGGGGCCAGGAAGACTAATTTCAAAATCCTGGAAGTTAAGAGGCCAAATATAAGATTAAGTCCCCCACACTTAGTGAAATGTTTAGGCTTCAAGTCTCTTATGCATGCAACTAAGAGTTGAACTAAGCTAAGTATAATACGGGATATTACAATATTTTCCCTAGAAACATTCTTCCTCGAATAAGACTGATTAAGTTGAGAATACTAGGGAAACTTAAATCACATACTGAACATGCATAACTGAAAATATGATTATATGACTGAGCCTGAAATATCATACATAACTAAACTGAATTCGTGAATGCATGTAAAGACATGAGAATGATTATATAGCTCCGACTAAGAATGGAAAACAATAAATCTAAGAAGAGTTGTTACCTTAAGATGAGTCTGAGTTTTTGGAGAAAAGAATAGGGTACTTAAAACATAGATCTGCTTCTGTTTCCTAAGCGGCTCCCTCAACGGACTAATTTCTCTAAAGAACTTTAACCAAGGGAACTTCTTTGTTAATTAGTCAATGAATCTGACGATAAAGGATCTCGATTGGGATTTATTCGTAAGAAAGGATATCCTAAACATATGTTCTTTCTAAGGGAACTATAATAGCTGGGTCACCAATAAACTTCTCCAATAAGGAGACATGGAACACTGGATGCACAGATGCCAATCTACAAGCAATTCAAGTTCATAAGGTACTTTCCAAAAATGACTGAAGATTCGGTCAGGTCCAACATATCAGGGACTGAGTTTCCCCTTCTTGTAAAATCTCGTCACTCCCTTCATGGGAAAGATTTTTAAATATACCAAATCCCCAACTTCAAACTCAAGTTCCATTTTTCTCACATCTGCATAGGATATCTGGCGACTTTGGGCTATCTTAGCCTTTCCCTTATTAACTGAACCTTTTCCACTGAATCAAACATCGAATCTCGTTCATTAAGAGATCTGCGTCTCCTCCCATAGAGAGCATCAAATGGAGCCATCTAATTACTAGAGTGATAACTATTATTGTATGTAAACTCAATCAAAGATAAGTGATCATCCCAACTACCCTAGAAATCAAGAACGCGCTTTCTCAACATATCCTCTAGAGTCTGAATGGTCCTCTCTGCCTTACCATTTGTTTGAGGATGAAAAGATGTACTGAGATGAACTTGGGTACCAAGACCCTTCTAAAATTCTTTCCAAAAGTAAAAGGTAAACTAAGTACCTCTATCTGAAATGATAGACAATGGGACTCTATAAAACCTTACCAACTCTCTAATATAGAGTTTGGCGTAATCCTCAGCTGAATAAAAAGTATGAACTGGCAAGAAATACACTGATTTGGTTATTCTGTATACAATGACCCATATCCAATCATGCTGGTGACGCATACAAGAAAAACCCATAACAAAATCCATGTTCACCTCTTCCCACTTCCATATGGGAATACTGAACTCTTGCAACTTGCCATTAGGCCTCTGGTGCTTAACCTTAACATGCTAATTATTAGAACACTTAGCTACAAACTCTACAATATCCCTCTTTATACCACTTCATGTATAGATTTCCTGAAAATCACAATACATCTTAGTGGCTCCTGGATGTCTTGAATAACATGTACCATGCGCTTCTACTAAAATCCATTGTCTCAAACCATCAACACATGATACACATAACCTACCCTACCGTCGCAACACACCATCTCACCCTTGGGAGAAAACCTCTACTTTTTGATCTCTAATTGATTCCTTCAACTTAAATAAACTAGAATCCCTATCTTGCTTCTCCTTCACTTCAGCAACCAAAGAAGATTCTGAATTATTCTAAACCCAAATACTACCTTCAGCTAAATTAACCAATAGAACACCTAATTTAGCAAGCTAATGAACCTTGAACCTTCTGAATAAACCTCTTCTTATCATTCTTAGCATGAGCAACACTACCCATAGACCATCTACTAAGGGTGTCTGCCACTACATTGGCCCTATTCGGATGATTTAACACACTCATATCATAACTTTTTAATAATTCTAACTACCTTCAATGGCAAAGATTTAAATCTCTCTGTAAAAACACATATTTAAAACTCTTGTGATACATGAAAATATCAACATGAACCCCATAAAGATAATGCCTCTAAATTTTCAAGGAAAAAACAATGGCTACTAACTCAAGATCATGGGTAGGGTAATTCTTTACATGGGGCTTAAGTTGTCTAAAGTCATAGGCTATGACCTTACCACTTTACATCAATACACAACCAAGACCAACTCTAGAAGTATCATAGTAAAAAACAAACCCATCTTAACCATCGGGCAAAGTCAAGACTATGGCTGAGGTGAGTCGAGTCTTCTATTCCTGAAAAATCTTTTCATAAGAATATGACAACTATAATTTGATTTTCTTCTTAGACAATCAAGACATGGGGAATGAAATCAATGAAAAACCTTTAACACATCATCTATAATAGGCGACCAAATCCAAGAAACTCCTGATATCTATCGGTGAGAAGGGCCTGGGCCCATTTTTCACTGTTTTAGGGTTTTGAGGTTCAATTTTAATGCCATCAATAAAAATAATTTAGCCAAGTAAATCGACTGATCTTAGACAAAACTTGCACTTACTGAATTAGGTGAATAATTGATAGGTTTTAAGAGTCTGTTATACAATTTTAAGATGGTATGCTTGATCATTTTACTACAGGAGTAGACAAGAATATCACCAATAAAGACTATGACGATCATGTCCAAGTATAGCTTGAACACTATTTTCATTAAGTGCATGAAAGCTATTGGGGTATTTCCAAAAGACATAACTAGAAATTCGAAGTGACCATACCAAGTTTTGAAGTCTGTCTTAAGAATGTCATATTATATGACTCTAAGATAACAATAACAAAATCTGAGGTCTATCTTAGAGAAATAACTGGCACCCTGAAGTTTGTCAAACAAGTTAGCAATCCTCGGAGTGGGTATTTATTCTTGATTATTACTTTAGTCAACTCATAGTAATTGATGCACATTCTGAGAGAACCATCTTTCTTATACCCAAAAAGGACTGGAGCTCCCCATGGGGAAATACTGGGCCTTATGAATCCCTTATCTAAGAGATGTTTCAGCTGTTTTTTTAATGATTTTAGATAGCTGGAGCCATTCTATAGGGTAGGAAGATCTATGTTGAAGTTAATTTTTTTTAGAGACACTCCAGGGAGATCTTAAAGGAACATATTTGGAAATTTTGATACTACTGGAACTGAATCGATATTGGGGGTCACAAAATTAGAGTGTTTGACTCAAACATGATGGTAAACATACCTCTTAGATATCATCTTTCTTGCTCTAAGATATTATATAATTAGATTCTAAATTACTGAAGTACTACCACTCCATTCAACGATTGGTTCATTATAAAACTAAAATTGAATAAATTTCTTTCTATATTAAACTGAAAAATATCATGAATAGAGCCAATCCACGTTGAGAATGACATCAAAATTAGTCATCTCTAGTTCTATAAGATCTACTAAAGTGATTTTCTGAGATACTATATTCGAGGAGTTTTTACATACCCGTCTGGCTATAAAAGACATACGACTAGGGAAGACATTAAGAAAGTCTCTAGAAATATTTCTGGACTAACATCAAAATTAATAGCTATATAGGGGGTTACAAAATAAAGTGAGGCTCGAGGGTCTAATAAAACATACATATGAAGATGAAAGACCTATATACCTCACCAACTGAGTAAACTTAAGTGTGTATTCCTTCAAACTCATACTACCCTACTTCAAATTTATAAACTCTAAAACCTTAGCTTTTCTCAACTCTAAAGAAAAAAAACTATCTGAAAAGGTTGTGGAAAATTTCTCCTACTCTACAGCCCCTGCTTCAGTACCCCTATCATCCTTCCAATTCTTATACAACGTATGAGCTATATCCTACAACTGGTAAGTAGCAAACTTTGCAATCTTACTCGAAGTAAAACACATGATATCAGCCACCTTCTAAACCATATCAAGAAACTCCTACTGATCCTTCTCAGACTTGGATTCAAAAAATAAAGCAGTATTATTGCAAGTGAAATCCCAGACCCTAGATGTAACTCTATTTTCCACTGGGTTAGCTTGAGAAACAACCTATTGATTATTCTGAGTAGATACTAAATAACCTAACGTAGTGAAGGAAGCTCTGAACTCATCATGAGAGACATACTCATTCAGGGGATCTTTCTAAATAGGCAGAGTTGTGGGCTAATTCCTATTTTTTCTTTTGTTATTTCTTTTGGAGGCATTGTCTATAAATAGAAGGAAGAATGAGTTTTAAATAGATATTATACTCTTTTACATGACATAAATACTGAAAGAAAGAAAATTTTTCCTAAAACAACTTGTAGCCTCCTATCCATAAGTGTGGTGCACTTAACACCCATGCACAACCCTCTACACAATGTGGCTTTTTTAGACTCCCAAGGACACTTTAAAACCTTAGACTCTGATACCAAGTTTTTTCATGGCCTAAGGCTACCCCTTAGTCATGACAACGGTGCTTATGGTCACAAGTGACTATAAGCTAACCCATGAACTAGTACCTACTGTAAGCACTGAGTAAAGTGATAATAAACAACATATGTAGAAAAAGAACTTATAATTCCATAAGTTTTTAAATACTAAAACATAATTAAATCATAGATCTGAAGCATATGAAGACCTATTTAAAAGACTGATAAAACAACTGATAAACTAACTGACTGTCTGAATGTCTGAAAAGTCTCTAACCGACTAACTGTGGAGTTGGTGGGACAAACACCCTACCAACTCTGACTAGATGTAAATTCTGAACTATTGAGATAAATTGAAATAAAACAATTATGTCCTCAATAGATGAGGACTTACCACGACTATTACTGCTGATAAGCTAACAATCTAGTAATGGTCAAGAAATTGTGCATCCAAACCTATGATACACGACATCATAGAACAAACAAAAGTATACAATTATACTTTAAATGTAATGGTATATGAGATAAGGTTAGGCTGTAATGCAAGGATTAATTGTGGTTGAAATAAGGACTGGCTGAATAGCATAAGATAATTAAGTATGCAAGCATAAAAATTAAAATATTAAGAATGCAAGACTAATCATATAATATTTCTAAAATAATCTGTAAGCTGAATACCTAAATTTGATAACTGAATATTTGGAAGTCTATACGCTATGGTCAAGAAAACCTAAAATAAATTCTGTACTGAATACTAAATTAATACTATGGGAGATATCATCTAACTGACATGCCCCAATCAGAGAAAATCGGGGTCTAACCTATACCACATTTGAAAGGGTTTCAGTATCATACCATGGTTACTAACTCTGGCTATGTGGATCTACTCAAATGGTGTCTTGAAAGATTAGGGAGTCATTTCTAAACTAGTGGGTGACCCCAAAAGAAATGTCAATCCTAAACTGGTGGGTGACATCTCAGAGAATGTCAGTCCTAAATGGGTGTGTGATATCTCATAATCCTACATTGGCTATGAAGTTCTAGAAACTAGGTACTGCTTCTAAGAACATAGTCCTAGCTGGCGGGTGATACCCTATCCCTAGGTTTGTTCGGTGCTAAATCCTGCTTCTAATTAAACAGTCATTGATTACTGGATTGAACTAAGCTTAACTGAGTAAACAACTGATCATAAATAACTTGATTGAATGATAATGCTCAGAGTTTATCTGAAATTATTCTGAAGGTACTGAAAATTCATATAAACAACTAGGTATCGGGTGTTCATAGTCCACCAGCACTGAATGGAAATAACAATAAGGATATATAAGATCTTTAAAAACCATAGATGGGAATCATCATTCAAAACCCATCACTTAGGCATTTCATCAAACATATGAAGATCAAGACATTAATATGTGGATGCTTTTAAACATGAGGAAATATCATGAGTACATGACCAAATCATAATTTGAGGATTTATTATGACTTGCATGATATGATTTGGAAACTACAACATTCAAAGCGTACTATAATCCATTCCACTTGAAAACATTCATAATCTTAAGTTGAACTTGAAATAACAAAAGATTTATGAAAATAGTTCAGCATAATCATATAAAAGCTCATCATTTAGAATCAAAATAGATTGTTGGATTCCATGGGTGAAAATGACCCATGGATGAACATCACTCATACCTTAACCCCTTTTGATCGAAAGAGGAACACAAATTCGAATGCTTTCTTGAAAGTTCTTGGATTGGAAAACTTACATTTTTGGTTTTATTGGAGTGGAGGTAATTGAATTTGATGTTCTTAGAAGATGATTAGGGATTGTTTTGAGACGAAATTAGAGAATATGGGCAAATAATGCCCTAACTAAAGCTTTAATTTGTGTTTTTACGAATTGGGTCATTGGGAAAAGATATAGTTGTCCCCCATGAGATTAAATTTGTAACTGGAATATAGATTAAAAGGGAACCATGATCCAGTGAGTCTATCATCACTATAAGTATTAGACACAATGCTATCATAATGAAATGTTGGAATCAAAATCCAAACATTACCCAATCCTCATCCAAAAAATTGAAACTTCCTTGAGAAATGCTCTTTACAACCTTGAACATGAATTAACTAAAAAAACAAACATATCGGGGTTGGCAAGACCTATTTAAAAATCCTTGAAGTTAAGAGGCCAAAAATAAGACTAAGTTACCAACTCTTAGTGAAATTTTCATGCTTTAAGCCTCTTATGCATGGAACTAGGATTTGAACTAAGATGAGTATATTAAAAGGTATTACACCTATACTTTTAAGCAGTTAAAAGTTCATGAGAGGAATTTTTTGACTCATGACTTGGAGTTATTAGTTATGGTGTTTGGATAGAAGATCTAGCATCACTATTTGTATGGACTCCATGTTGATATCTTTTCCGATCATAAGAACCTACAATATGTGTTCACCTAGAAGGAGTTGAATCACAGGAAAAAAAGGTGTCTAGAGTTTCTAAAGTACTCCTACATGAGTCTCTATTACAACCTAGGTAAAGATAATATGGTTGTGGATGCTCTTAGTAGGTTATCCATGGGGATTGTAGTTCATGTGGATGAGGATAAGTGGGAAATAGTGAAATTTATTCACTAATTGGATAACCTTAGAGTTTGTTTCTTGTAATATGAGAATAGGGTGTGTTTGTCCAAAAGGTGGCGCAGTACTCTCTTGGTACTGAAATAAACAAAAAGTAAGTATTGGATCCTATCTTAATAAAACTTAAGGGAGTTGTGGGTCTGCAAAAGGTTGTAGCTTTTGAGATTGCTGGTGATGGTATCTTAAGTTTCCAAGGCAAGTTGTGTGTTCCCAATGTAGATGGACTGGAAGAAAGGTTCATGGTTGAGGCTTATGATTCGCGTTATGCCATTCATTCTACTTCAACATAGATTTATCATGATCTTAAGGAGATTTATCGGTGGAATAATATGAAGCGAGATGTGGCCAATTTTGTGGTTAAATACATGGTATCTCAATAAGTGAATGTTGAGCACTTGAGAGCCAGAGGGTTATTAATATGGATTTCATTGCCAGCCTTCCTCAGTCTCGGAGTTTGTTTATTCGATTTGGGTGATCGTGGATAGGATTACTAAGTCTGCCCTTCTTGCCAGTGAGGATTAATTATTTGGCAGAGGATTATGTGAAGTTGTTCCTCCAAGAGTTTGTAAAGCTACCTAGGGAACCTATTTCTATTATGTCAGATCTTTGTACTCAGTTCTTATCACACTTTTATCATTCGTTTTAGAGAGGTTTGGGAACTATGGTAAGCCTTAGTACTGGTTTCTTCGCGCACTCAGATGGGCAAGCGAAAAGGACTACTCAGACACTAGAAGAAATGCTTAGAGCTTATGTGATAGAATATAGTGGTAGTTGGGTTGATCATTTGCCTTTTATAGAATTTGTATATAATAAAAGCTACCACACTGGTATTAGTATAGCTCCTTTTGACGCCTTGTATGGCAGGAGGTATAGGTCTCTCATCGGTTGTTTGAAGTTGGTGAGGCAGAGATGCTTGGCCTAAATTTAGTTCACCAAGTAATAAAGAAGGTAAAGGTGATTTGGGATAGGCTTAAAGATGGCCAAAGTCACTAAAAGTCCTATGTGGATGTGAGGCGAAAGGATTTGGAGTTTACTATTAGTTATTGGGTGTTCTTAAAGGTATCCCCCATGAAGGGAGTGATGCGGTTTGGTAAGAAGAAAAAGCTCAATCTTTGATATGTTGTTTCATACTTGGTGTTGAAGAGGGTTGGTAATGCTGTGTATGAATTGGAGTTGCCCTCTAGTTTAAGCTTCATCCATCTGGTGTTTCATATTTTGATGTTGTAAAAGTACATGGGTGATACTTTGACGGTTAATCCTTTGGAGGAGGTAGGTATTTTAGATTCCTTATGTTATGAGGAAGTCCCAGTTGAAATTTTGGATCAACAAGTTTATCAGTTACGAATGAAGGATGTAGCTTCGGTAAAGGTTCTATAGAGGAACCACAAGGTTTAAGAGGCTACTTGGGAAGCAAAACAGGACATGAAAATCATATATTAGTTCTTGTTTTTATCTCTGGATAATCTTGCTAGAGGTATGTGTATTTTTCAACATCTTTGTTTTCTGACTTTGTTAAAGGAAAGAGTGACTTCCTAGTATCATTGTTTTCTATCTTTGTTAAAGGTAAGAGTAGAGATATGCACATTTAATTCATGTTAATAAAAGCCTTATCCCATTATTTTAGGACGAATGATCCAAGTGGGAGAATTAAAATACCCCAGATTTCTAGCCGTTGGAAATTTCTTGTGCTTTGATCTCACTACCTTGGTAACGAGTCACCCTATTAGTCGTAGGGTATCCTGATGAGTCATTGAGATGAGTCATAACCAAACAATTATGTGTATGGCAAGATTCTGCTCTGAGTACGAGTGGCTCCAAGACTAGCCTAGCCTAAAGATTTCAACACTTTATTCTAGTAGTTGCTTGAATCGAATTTTTACATGCTAAGCTATACCATAATGACAAAAAGAGTCATTATCATACATACTAATTCACGCACCGTTAATCCCTAAATGATAATCACAAGGAAAGAAGGGAAAGTCTAGAAAAGGAAATACTCGAATTCTCAATTAAATTAGGGTACTTGTTATGCATATCTGATTCAATCTCCTAAGTGGCCTCCACAATTAGACAGTGCTTCCATTGGAATTTTAATGACCTAACCTCTTTGTTTTGTAGTTTTTTAACATCTCAATCAAGTATCACCATTGATTCCTCTTCATAGGAGCTATTCTTATCTATAACACTGAGTTCCAATTAATGATGCAGTCTCTATCTCTATTGTACTTCTTAGCATAGAGACATGGAATACCGAATGGACTCCAAACAAACTTGGAGGTAACATAAGTTTGTAAGCCATTGGACTTGCATCATAAATAATATCAAATAGAACAATATACTTAGAAATAAGTTTGCCCACTTGATAAACCATATCACTTGCTTTATAAGAGAGACCTTAAGTAGTATATGTTCTCTCTTCTAAAAAAGCATGTTTGTCACCTTATTATTTTCATACTCTTTCGGTCGACTTTGGGTCGCAAATTCTTTTGAATAAATCTTACCTTCTCTTGTTGAACTTTTACTAAGTCAGTACCTATGGGCTTCACATCTCTTGCCTTAATCTATCCTATGGATGAACTACATCTTCTCCTATATAAATCCTCAAATAGAGCTATGTCAATACTATAGTGATAATTGTTATTGTCTAAAAACTTACACAAAAATAGAAACTTATCCTAATGATTTTCAAAGTCATCCACAAATACTAAAAGCATGTCTTCTAGTACCTGAATAGTCCTATTAGCCTGCTCATCACTCTAAGGATTAAATATAATACTAAAATATAGCTTAATTTCAAACTACTCATGAAAATTGTTCAAAAACTTAGAGGTATATTGTGTACCTCTACAAGATAAGATGGAACTAAGAGCTCTATTAAATCTCAAGACTTCTTTAACTTAGATCTTAGATAAATTCTCTATGGTGTAATTCATATTGACTTGAATGAAATACATAGAATTTATTATCCTATCAACAATGACCCAAACTGAATCATATTGTCCCATGGTATTCAGAAGACCCACCACAAAATCCATGACAATCCTCTCTTATTTTCACTCTATAATAGGCATTGTATGAAGTAAACCTACTGGCTTCTAATACTCATATTTTACCTGCTAACAATATTGGCACTTAGCCAGATAATACACTATGTCATTCTACATTTTGGGCCACCAATAAGTCTTCCTTAAGTTGTGATGGCTTCTTCTTACAAACTAGGAATTAATTCATCAATACGGGGCATACACACGCATCCTTTCATCCTCAACATGACACTATCATTACTAGTGGACTCTCAGACTTCACTGTGTACCACCTTATTTATAATCTATTAAACTTCACATCTTTGAACTGGCAGTCCTTAATTTGATCAGAGTATGTATTCGCTTAAGCACTAGCAAACACTCCACCACTTTCTTCTACCCCAAACTACATAAACTATATGAATGGAGTTTGAATCTTTTTATCTAATTGATGCCTTATTACTTTCATGCAAGCTAAACTTCCAATATTTACATATTTATTGCTCAATGCATCTACCATCACATTAGCCTTAGCTAAATGATATTGGATGGTACCTTCATAACCCTTTAGCAAGTCTATCCACCATTGTTACATTAAATTTAAGTACTTTCAAGTGAACATTGTCATAAATTGTCATGATCTATAAAACCCTCACAATTAATTCCATACAAGCAGTCCTTCAATATTTGAGTGTAAGGATCACCATCGCTAGCTTTAAATCATGAGTTTAATAATTCCTCTCATGGACCTTCAGTTTCATTGAAGCATAGGCTACCATATTCTTATCCTACATCAAAATAGAACCCAATGCACAACGTGAAGTATTGCAAAGTACAATAAAATCTTTGCCTTCCACATAAAAAGCTAGAACAAGAGTTGTGGTCAAAAGAAACTTGAGCTTTTTAAATATCTATTCTCACTTGTCTGACCAAATGAAAGACAACTCTTTTGGAGTCAGCCTCATCAAGTAACTATCAATCAAATCAAAACCCTTCATAAACTTATAATTTTAAATTACCTAGAACACAAAACTATAAACTTCAATCATTAAGGTGGAGTTGGGCCTAACATAATTCTTAACCACCACAACCTTTTGGGAATCTACTATTAACACTTTTTAGAAACCATATGCCCCAAAAAGGGCACAAATAATATCCAAAATGCACACTTGGAGAATTTTGTAAAAACTTCTTCTCCCTTAATATATCTAGACGATATAAAAATGCCCTACATGCTCCTCTTTACTCTTAGAGTACACCAAAATGTCCTTAAAAAAATAACTAATAAATCAAAGAAAAAATAAAAGACGTCATTCATTAAAATCATGAATGCTTCCAACACATTAGCCAACCCAGAGAACATTAACAACAATTCAAAATGCCTATAATATGTCCTTAAAGCAGTCTCAAGAATGTCCTCGAGCCAGATCATTAAGTTATGATGCCCCATTCTTAGATGTATCTTAGAAAACACCAAAGCATCCTACAACTGATCAAATAAATTATCTATTTTGGAAATTAGGTATGTATTTTGAATTGTTACCTTATTATACTATCGATAATATATACATATTCTCATATTATAATCTTTTTTTTATAAACAACATTTAAGTACCCCACTATAAAGTACTAGGATAAATAAACCCTCTATTAAGCAAATCCTACAACTGAGTCTTAAGCTCACTAAACTCAATTGGATCTATACTATAAGGATGAATGGAGATGGGGAAAGTGCGTAGATCAATACAATAGTCAATGTCCCAATCCAGAGGCACAAATTAGTATGGAACATTTTCTAGAATTGACACACCTCTGGAATTGACTCAATAGACGGGATGTCTATACTTTTGTCCCGAAGATATGTTAAGAAAGATAAATGCCCCTTCCCTACTAACTTCTTATCATGAACGAAAGAAATAAGTTTTAACAAAATTGGCTTATAGCAACCATCTACTCTAGTTTATTGATAGCTGAATAAGGAGACAACCAAGTCATACCAAAAATAATATATAAATCTAACATGTCTAGAATCACAAGTTCTACCAAAGTCTAAGAACCCATAAATAACACTGAACAGACATGATATACTTTCGTCACTACCACAAAATTCCAAACCAAAGTAGATAAATAGATAGGTTAATGAGTTTATCACAAACCTTGACTGACCCTAAAATAAATTCAACAAAAATAATACAAAAGTAGAGCTTGGATTAAACAAAAATGAAGTCATTTGGTCAAAGAAAATAATAGTACCTATGATAACTGCATTCAATGCCTTTAACTTAAATTTGTTAGGGAAGGTATACACATGGACCCTAACATCAATCTGAGTGACATCTCTAGTAGCTTGTGCACCAACTCTACCAGTGATTGCACCAACCCAATTACTACCACATACCTGCAAATAACCACCTTGAATACTTTTTGGATGACCTCTACCATTTTCTCTACTTTCTCTGTCTACCAGAACTAAAGCTTTAGACTATTGCTGGCCCTAAAAACATTAATGTCAACCATTAGCGTAATTTTTCTTAAAATGTTCAGCCCACTATAACTAAAATAAGCTCAATCTTATGAAGATCAATTAGCAAAAAAATATGAGGCCCCATGGCCACTCATATATGAAGGATATTGACTGGTCCCTAACAAGCCCTCTTTAGAAATTAGCAATGCTAATTGTATCAAACGTGCAAGGTAGGCTGAGAAGTGCAGCCTTTAGAGTAAGATTTGCTAAATTTTCCAATATTTTGGTCCTTTTCAAACTATTTTAGCATACCCGACCTATCTAAATTCCTCTAATTTATTTACAAACTCCATTACCTCATTAAGGGTATTACGTGAGGAATTTATCACTAGTAATAAGAGTTATAAGTTAGTATTCAAAGCATTTTATACCTTGGCAATCTACTCTTCCTCAATATCATGTTTTTAGGTGAAAAATCAGTCAAGACACGCATCTTAGCCCATAAGGTACAACTATCATATTAAACTACTCAATGGTGACAAACTTGTCTTATATTGCACTACTCAAGGGTAAGAATCTTGTATTTATTCTTGTAATTCAAGGTGTGTGTCATATACTTCTCCAAAATAAAGTATAGAACTAAATCCAAGTCACAAAAGAATACTAAAGATCAACACTCCACATGTGCCCTCCACCACTGCTTAGCATTTTCTTATAATTAAAAGGTCACAAACTCTACTCCATATTGATCTAAAATACCCATCTTATGCAACCTCTCATAACATTCTATAATAAACTCAAAGGCTTCCTTAATCTTAGAACTAAAAAAATCTAGGCTCTTAATCTCCTGGAACTTAGATAATATTCATGCTTATTCATAGTCATAATAGGACCCCATATCAAATGAGACAATAATTTTCTCCTAAATATTTCATCCATTCTAGGGGCTATTGTGGTAGCATGTTGCACCTCTAGATATTGGTGAGCTTGTACTATATGTGTGACCCCAATACCATCCAGCCCACTTAGAAAACCTAGGACTTATTGAATTATCTCTAAATACCTCTGTAAAGGGTTTGTACGTCCATGAACTATAGCAACACCATCATATTATAGAATCATATTTCTTACTTAATTATGATAATCCTCAATTAAGGACTAGGGTGACTTAGATCTCTTTCTAGCTAGATTAGTTGTTGCTCGAGCTCTACCTTTGATGATTGTTGTCATACCTTTTCTTCTTACTCTACCTTTCACCCATCATAGGCCCCTAAATTTGGGCTTAACAACTAGAACAATTGATGTGGGAACCTCTTCTCTCTCTCTATTTTATCTCCTATTCACCATAAATAAAAAATAAAGAGGTAAGATACCAAGTTAGATCATTAAATATCAATTGTAATAAAGTCAGAGCATAAGAGAAAGAAGAATCTGATGATTTCCTGAAGTCCTATAACCTCTTGAAAAACAACAAATATATCCATACCACTTTGAATGATTCCACAAGACTCATTTGGTACAAAGAAATCAATGAACCTACAACTTAGATATCAACTTTTCATGGCCTAAACCTATCATGAGTGGCACCCATACTAACCCTTTAATAGGAAAACCAACTTTTCCAGTTTGCCAACATCAATATCTCTAATAATATAGACAAAATATTAAGACTCAACAATGTTAGTCTTAACGAAAATCACTAAGAGTTGGAAGTAAAAATACCTAAATTCTAACAAGTAGCCTATTGTAACAAAAACTTATAAATTTAAATAATTGTCTTTAATCAAACTCTTAAGGACCTGATCATGATAGATAGATCTGTGGCTTCTTGAAAGATAAATTTTCACCCTTGGGTTTCGAGTTATGCTAATGTCTATAAGTGAGGTCTCATAGAAATTCCTAGAATATGCTCTATACTTAAGAGAAGAACAGAGCAGGGTAGTATCAGGAAAAAACAACTATGAACTAGTAGGATCATAGTCCAACTCAACTTAATCAATGTGAACACTTAACCAACAGCTTACAAACTAGTAGCAAAATATATCATCTTATGAAACACATATTAATTTAATGTTTTCACCACTATTCCACTTTAACTAACAAAGTAAGGTAAACAAATGAATCACTTATATGTAAATAGTATTCAATTCAAGTCAACTACAAAAGAACTCATAAGACAATTCAACTCATTACTCCCTCAATAAACACCTCATTAATGTATAGAAGCACGTATTAACTTATTTAAAGTATAATAAGTATAACTAGACCATCAAAGAATGCAAATATAATTCTAAGTAATAAAACCACAAAAAGATCCCAATATAATGGTGAGGGATCAAAAAACATAAGGATCAAAGTACAAAGATCATCAAAATATAACCCGATCCACTAAAGGAATTCTAAAACTTGACAAAACACAATGTATATATTTATTAAAGGTTGTATCATATTCCACTAGCCTTGACCTGCCGGGAACGATCTCAGTACATATATAAAATATCCAAAACAACTAGTACATGTCAATCTTATCCCAAACCAAGTGTTATACCATCCTTATTCTAACATATCTTCCTGTATTCACCCTAAGATTCATCAATTCAATCATAATCAACCTTGATCGATTATCTCTCAGCAATAAATAATACTACAAATAGGACAATAACATAGTGAGTTAAATCAACAACCCTTGCACATAAAAATAATCCTTTTTATCAATCTTATTATAGATAATCAATTTCTAAACTTGCTTTCAACAATTAAGATGTTCTACATTCATTAGCATACATTGCAACTAGATTAAAAAAATAATCAATTTACAAATACACATACAACTAAAATGAGCCTAACTCTAATTCAACTATAACCTACATCAATCCAAGCTTTGAACTATTATAAATGACTTGATTCTTTCCCTTTCTCATAGCTTTAGCTTGATCCTGGTCTAAAAGTAACACATAAAACATAATTCAACTATTTCTCTATCAATTCTAGGTATTATAAGTAAAATTCATAACCCTAAATCCAAGCTCATGAATAATTTCACCCTTCTAGAGTATTTTACACTTAATTCCACCCTATTAATTTATACATTGAGATTAATATGAAGACTTCTAGTTTAGAAGACTTAATTTAACACATCTAAAATATTAACAAGCAATACTAATTCTTATATAGCAAAATCACATCGATTACTTTAGCCTAGGGTTTTAGCTACATTCTTTCCATGCTCAATATATGAGGATTCTAAGGATTTGGGAATTACATATGCATTAGATTGGTGGACTAACTTACCTCAATGGTTGAGTTTAATAAAAAACTAGAGAAAATTGCCCTAAATTGCTCTTGTTCAACCTCTAAATATTTTGATTGAACAATAATATTTTATGGAACAAATTGCATGCTTTTTACAATACCAAGCTCACTGCAGTGATCGAATTCCCACTATAGCAGCATCGATATAGTGGGAACACTCGCTATTGTGGAGTAGACCTAAATTGACTTCTGCTATATTAGAAAAATTAGTATAATTGTAGGACCACTATCGTGACTTGCTACCCACTATAGTAGGATATGTAAGGTGGTAATGTTGGAGAGGTTTCTAATTTACCCATTTTTACAACATACTCTCAGATTTCAACTTTACAAACTAACCCATTTGCATCAAATACTATATCCAAAGCTTTTGTAATCCGAATTTCATTTCAAAAGTTTCTATGATCTCCCTAACCTTTTAACCAGATCATTATGATGATGAACTTTTGAATTGCCACCATATCAATTATAGTATTTTCCTAGACCAAACTATACCTAAAATTTATCCAAGATTAGACTAGCCTTAAATTTCAGCACTTCATTCGAGGGAAACTCAACCTAAACTTTTTCTTACTAAGATATATAAGAATAATAGAAATGGTCATTTAAGTTATGTCCAACACTTATTATAAGAAGGATACAAAGAATTTTAAAATATTTTCTTATTTTATGATCGATTTTGTGTGATAGTGTTTATCTCTATGCATCCTATAACTCATGCTTTATGTATGTCGAAGATCATGCCCCAAACAGAACCATTAGTCCAAAACACACTACTAATGTTGGAGTTGAGTACACTCTGATACCTCTTTAGTGTAATGCTCAGACACAGAATCGAACCTATTCATTTTGCCAAATTATTAACTGTTGAGACTGTACCTATGCCAACTATAACATAGACAATTTTTGTTTTTTCTTCTATTTGTTTGCCAACTATTAATCCCAATAATTATTTGAGAAACGATATTCAGATCTGGTCTTAGATTGTGGACAATAAGGATAATAATTCAGTTACAACCCATACTAGTCCTTATGTTGTTTTTAAGGTTAATTACTTTTGTAAAATAAATCCATTAGAGTTCTTAGGGTAAAATCTAAGTAAGGATCTGTAAAATTTCATTGACAAAGTTCAAAAGATTCTTTAGGTAATACATATTTTATACACACTAAAGGTTGTGCTTGTTTCTTATCAACTTAAAGATGTTGTAGGCATATGCTATAAATAATGGAAAGAAGTTTGAAGAGAAGATGTGATACCTACAAAATTGATTGAGTTTAGGGAATGATTTCATAGGGAGTTTATTTCCTTTAGAGTTGAGAGAAGATAAGGTTAAAAAGTTGTTGAATTTGGAATTGGGTTCCATGAGTTCAAGGGAGTATGTTCTTATGTTTACCAAACTATCTTGTTGTACTCCAAATAAGGTATCTGATATGAGAAATTGGTTGAGATTATTTATTTTAGAGCTTTCCAAATGTTTGAGTAGGAAAGGTAACATAATAATGTTAATTAGAGACGTAGACATATCTTATCTTATGATTCTTGCTCAGTTAGTCATGGAAAATAAACTGTAGGATATAGAGGAGAACTAAAGTAAGAGGAATAGAATTGTAGAAGTAAGCTAAAAATGGGAACCAATCATCGTTTCTTGTTAATTCCATCAAAGCAGTCCTATCTTAAGCTGGTATGCCTATACTAGACTCTCTATTTTGTGGTTACACTACACTGAGAACCTCTAAGTACCTCACTTGTAGTTGGTGCAGTAATTCCCACCACGAAGCATATCACTAGGCACTAGAGATATGTTTTGGGTTTAGTAAATTAAGCTATTTCTTAAAGGATTATCCCTCAACAAGATCAGGTCATAGGGGAGATCGATCATAGATTTTGACAATCAGTAGTTAGAATTATTTCTATGCCTTGACTAGATAGCGAGGCCATTTAAATCCTTTAAATGCTACAACCAATACATCATTAGTATTTCCTTGTATATAATTCAGATAATAACCCTAGACTCATACCATTTTATAAAAGTTTCCTTAGTTTGGAACTTAGGAATTTAGAAAAAAGTTATAGTAATAAGGTTGGTGGTAATGAGAGGCTTAGAAATGGGTCCATATAGTTTTGACATCTTATGTCAAGGAATGCATCATAAGCTGGAAATTCGATATATGAAATATATTGATAAGGTAAAAATAAGGTGTCTAAGTCTATAGATGTGAAAGAGTAATGGACTATGAAAAAAAATATTATAGGATTAAGGCAGTATGTGTGTTATATAGACTATTCGATATAAGTTCTATGTGTGACTAATAGAGACCTAGTTTAGTAAAGTATGTGAGAAACTAAGGTAGTTATAGAGGGTGTTTTATTAGAGTGAAAGAAATCTTAGATAGTTAAAGTTAAGTTTCTTAAGGATGATGACTTTTTTCCATTGATTTTTATCGATATAGTTTATTGTAGAGGTCTAGTTTACATACTTAGTCTGTTGACCTTTAAGCTAAAGGGGGAGATAATGGAGCATTCAGTATACCCTAGTGTTAAATGGTAGAGAATATGCCTCTTCTAAGATTGAGGCCTTTGATGAGATCATAATTATTCTGAATGACTTATTTTCTCCCTACCTCAATAATGATCTTATTCTTTCTAGCAAAGTCATTTAAGGAATCAACCTTCTTTACTTAGTTAACCTTAAAAGATTTGGTTCCATGTTCATGTTCATATCTATGTCCTCTGTAGTTAGGTTTTGAATCCTTATATGATTTAGTTATATTCAATTTATAATAGTATGGTCAATTCTATTCATTTCTTGTTTATAACTTTTGTCTTTATATAAGGATGGATAATCAAAAAGGGGAGATATAGGAACAATCTAGAAATTTCAAAGGTTCCATTATAGGATCTACGACCTATAGAACAAGTCTATGAAATGTGAAATAACACATGAAACTTAGTCCCATACATATGTACTATTTTAGGCAACTATGAGTCCATTCACAATCACTATTCATGTGTCATGGATCTAACGAAACCTATGGTGAAATCCTCAAATTTATATGACTCAATGTATGAGCCATACATTCAATGTACCAATTTTACTATTCACCTAAAGATTTGATCTAGAAATCTATCAAATTATGTTAGATTTTTTGAGTTATAGTATGAGTCGTACTAACTGTTCATGATTTGTACTGACAAATTGTGCTTCCACTATAGAATTTACTAAATATTCTAGATTTCTATGCGTCTATTCCATGAGTCGTGGAATAGATATATGATATGTACTATTATCTGTGGAACCCTTTATGAAAAAAAAATTCTAATTTGAATTAAAGTGGGATTTATTAACTTTTCCTGATTTATGCCTCATTCAAATGATCTGCGATCTAATAAAATCTATAAATACAAAGTCCTAAAGGCCATTAGCATTTTTTCAATTCAAAGTAAGTCAATAAAGCCTATTAGTTATTCAAGCAACCTAGGATTTGTTCAATCAGAATTTTCTAGATTTTTCTTCAAGTTTATTTTTCTTTATCAAGGTGCGCAAGATTTTAGTGGTTGATTCCTTTCATTCTCACGCCTAAGTACTTTTTTGATATATGTTGTTATGATTGAAAATCAAGATTTATGTCAATTTTACTAATGATTAATTCTTTTATTATTTTACTTGATTTCTATAAATAAGGTTTTCACATACACTTATGGATTTCTATATCAACAATGGTTTATGCACCAAGAGACATTTTTTAAGATTTGTTTTGATATATGAACTCTTTAGTAAGGAAATATATTTTAATAAAATTTTTTTAGCATGCATTGATGACATGAAATGGAGCGTAGGCTTACATTAGTAAGATTTATTAGCTAGTATGACATCAAGATATGTCCACTATGATCTATGAACAGTTTTGACATCCAAATATATCACATAATATCATATGAGAACCATGATATTTTTGGTGGATTATTTAGCACTGAGAGCACAAGGGTTCAGACGAACTAACTTCTATAACTTCATCGCCACAATAGGTTCTGCCCAAGAGGAATGATTACAAAATTCTTCAGTAAATGGTTCTAACTTTGGCTGGTTAGAACAACTCTTTAAGTGTCAGTAAGATATTGGGCATCATGAGTGCACATGGTGTTTTTTGGTTATGAGAATCTTTCCAAGTGTATTAACTTTACAAAAACTTCTATTACATATTCATGAAAATACTTTTATGCATGACTTCAGGTATCATGATTTCACACCGATTCATGACTTTTTGACTGCATTATGTATGTTTTAAAGAATGAAGATTTTATCTGATGCTTTAATTGTTAGGTTCTCATTAGATATTTTTCATGTTTAAGTTGTTTTAAAGGCTTTTTCTGCTGTCCCTGACTCAGACTTTATTATTGACTTAAGATTTTTACTCTTATTTCATCATGTTTAGTTTTTAGCTTCTTAATATATTTGTACGTATGTAAATAACTTGTGTAACAATCAATTCCATTATATTTACTTTATTTTGCACTATATTTTTCTTGTGATGTAGATTCAGGAATTCAAGCTTATGGTTTGTGGCTAGACGTTCGGTAGCACCTGATATCATACTGATTGTTGAGCACTCCTACTATTTAGGAGGATTGTAGTTGCTTTTAATTTTCTTTATTTTTGTATTAAACTTCTATTTCAATAAAAGTTATGAGGTCTTGTCTTGGTTTACTCTCATGTTGAATAGTAGAGGCTTCATTAGATAAATAGTTATGCGGTAGTTGCCAATCTTCCATTTATTTCCAGTTATGCCTCAGTAAAGATTGTTCTCCTCAAATTTTGTTTACTGTCATTGTTTTTATTTCTACATCAATTTTATTATTTATATTATTTTATGGATATTCTTATAAAGGGTCTCCCTAAATCATTAATGAGTAACTAGATATGGATCACGGTTAGGGGTTAGTCTCACAAATTATAATACCTCAGACTTTTAAATTAACAGTTAAAAAATCCTAAATTTAACTTGAACTAAAACCAAGGTGATTATGAATGAATTTACAGTCCATTCTTGATGGTATAGGTAGTACCATAAGTCATACTTATTATGCAATGCAAAAAATTTAACTCCAGTATTTACAGACCAGTGTATGGTCCATAATAGGACCTAATAGTTCATAGTCTTCAATCGTACACCATAGTAGTGTTGAGTTTAAAGTGAGGTATGCTATGGTCTAGGTTATGACCTATATTTAAATTGTATGGTTCATAAAGTAGATAGACTACCTATCTCATAAAGTATATTATATAAAGTGAACATACAAACCATGTCAGAGTTTATACTATAGATCATATTTTAGATTTCTAGGGTTATTCAAAGATGCATTTTATGTTTCTTTTAGAAATTTCTCATATTTAGATAGACTCCAATAGAGCCAAGATATCTGTCTTACCCTCTAAAGGCTAGGTAAGTTTCTCCATAATTCTCTAGGTAAATTTAATGATTGCTACTCCAATATTATGGATTCTAATAAGATTTTGTACCACAAATCCAAGGTTTTTTCTTAGAAAACCCTTTTCTAATTTCCAAAAATAGAAAATATTGAGATTCCTTCAAGATGTGGTGTATTTAAGGTATATAAGGCTACCCTACATGTGTGAGAAACCTATTCTTCCCACCATTAAATTTTACATGAATTGTAGTATTTTCTTTAAGAAAAGCTAGGGCTAGATTAAATCTCAAGTTATGATCCTCTTCAGTTTTTTCAAATTTCCAAGAACCTACCATAAAAGTACTTAATTTCTATATTTCACCCTATTTCATGATTTTTCAAAACCTTACTTTATGAATTTTAGTCATTTATAGAAAAAATAAATTCTTCTCTTGAAAACCTAAACTTAGTGATTTTGATATATTTTTAGTGCAAGACTTACTAGTACAAACTCAGAATTAGAATTTTGAGCCCTAGCCTCCACAATATGTTATAACAATTTGGCTATAAAATTATTAGGATAAATATAGATAAGATCATAGAGTATATTTTAGAGGACTATTGATAACCGAGAGGTACGAGTTTAGAAAATGAATACCTAAAATTATATGTGCCAACATAGGATCGGATCATGCCGGTTGTTTTAGATAATCCTCTTTATGTCCCTAGTAAGACCTTAACATGAATCTATAATTCACCTCATCCTGTAGCAAGGTATAGATGGCTTCCCAATCAAGCGATAATTGAACATCATGAGCTCATATAGTGTTATGTCGATTTTGATAAACTACCCAACATAAACTTATTTTAGAAAAGGTGATTTTTTGGCTTAAGGTTACTGTTTTGAAAATCCTCTACAAATTCTTTCATTCAATAACAAAACATATATTATGATTCATATAGTTATTTTACCATATGGTTCACTAATACATCTTACATTATGACTGAGATATTCAGATTATCATCTATTTCAACATTGTTAACATTATGATCTTGTTGTGTATTCTATTTTATGTCTTAGTTTATTAATTATAACAAAAAGTAATCATTCCTATAAGTAATATTTTATTTAGTTGTTTTACATACATTACATTTCATATACTTCATAATTTATAACTACATTATTTTATGATGCATGCTTAGGTACCCCGACTCATGATTAGAAGCTCTGCTAGACTCTCTTTTCTCGGTTCTATTATTAGAAATCCCTATTTAATTTTAGAGGGGTTAGTTTATAGTTTAGTTTAGTAGTTTATATTTTTGTTCTAGTAAAGGTATATTTAGGGTCTAGTCCGGATAAATAGTACTTAAACATGTTAGAGGCTTTATCGATAGACAGTTACCTAGGAATTTAATCATTGTTTTTTGCTATTATATTTGACTCTTTAGCCATATTATTAAGTTTGACTTTTTATTTAAAATATTCAACAAAAAAATGATTTTAGTATGCATCTATTTATGTTAGTACATGTTTAAGTGTTATGCTAGAACAAGGGTATGCTCTAGCCAATAGTGGCTTCAGGTACTAACATGCCCAGGGTATAGACCTGGGGTTTGACGAACTTGGTATCATAGCATTAGGCTCATATTTCCTGGGATGTATATGAAACCATGTCTAGTAGAGTATTTTTATAGGCATAAAGTGTGCGTTACTTACAATTCAAAATTTACATGATATTTTGAAATACTACTCTTCTTTCATACTCTAATATTTTCTATAGACTTGAAAACTATGAAAACTTATTCTAGCTTGTACATTGTTATGTACTTAAAACTACAAGCCAAATGGCTACTACGAGTATTGAGTAAACTAATAAGGTAAATGCCACTGGGATTCTCCACACTCATTGGATACAGGATAAAAATCATGTCCATTATGCTAAAGCTAAATCTCCAACTTTGATGTTAAGACCAACATAAGGCCTTGCCTCAATCATATCTCATTCTTCACAAACTTTAGATATTGAGTCAAGGGGAGGTATTCAGATGCTCACCTAGATTTTCCAAATCAATCACGCTATCATAATATAGGCCCTCTCATGACTTATCTGACATATTTATAATTTGTGATTTCTTTCAAATTAATCCACTATACTTTACGAAGATCAAGGTTGGGAAACACTTTTAAAACTTTATTGATAAGCTATAATGAATCCTTAGGGTGATGCATGATAGAGAATTTAAGAAGATGAGCTTTCCTTTTATCATAACAAAGATATTGCCAACACTTGGTATGAATAGTAGGTGTGAGAGGCTAGCTTTGGATAGTTTTAGGTGGGGTAGGGGTAGGCCAAAGAAGTATCGGGGAGAGGTAATTAGGCGGGACATGGAGCAGTTACAGTTCACCGAGGACATAACCCTAGATAGAAAGATCTGGAGGACACGAATTAGGGCAGAAGGCTAGGGTCAGTTTGGGTCGCTAGTGTAGGAAATTAATTAGTGGGGGTATTATTCTTGTTATGATACCTTGTTTTATGCTTTATTACGAATCTATTTACTTTTCTCTATTTACTATTACTTATGGATGTTGTATTTATATTATGTCATCTTGTTTCTTGCTTTGCTATGAATTTATTTAGTTTTCTGTGTCTCGATCCGGGGGTCTATCGGAATCAACCTTTCTACTTCTTTAGAGGTAGAGGTATGGACTGCGTACATCTTACCCTTCCCAGACCTCACTATATGGGAATACAATGGGTCTATTGTTGTTGTTTATGAAAGCCTATATTGATTAATTCCTACCTTATAGATCATTGATTCCTTCCTACATTTTAGTGTTGGGAAATACTAAGGTTGATGAGTTTTTGAACCTTAAGTAGGGCACTATTTGTTGAGGGATTATAATCTCAAGTTAACAACTGTCTAAATATGCTCAAAAGTGGTATCCATTTTAAGGAAAATAATGAGGAAGTTTGACTCTTGGGTTTGAAGATAGGGTAACAAGGTGTGTGATAAAATATCTTTACATATAAAAGGATATATACAAGTTGATAGTGTTACATAGTAGACCAAAATTATGAAATAAGAAAAGATGGAAAACAATTAGAATAGTAAGGCTTGGTCAGGTAGCAATGAGGTTATTTTTATAAAGAATAATAACAAGACCTTCTTCTTTTATAAGAGGTCTTACAATCTACTCCACTTTTAGATTAGTACACATATCAGAGGCCTAAAAATAGCAAATATATTAGGAAAACCATATTCCAAGGTTACTAGACTTGTAATAATAGGCTTGTGTTGTAAAAAGAATCTCATAATCTCCTACCTGTGACAAACATACTTAGAAACATGTAGTGGAATATCACTGGGGTGTATCTAGGTATTTTAGGTTTGTCTAATTAGTCTAATATCTAATTATTATCCCCTCTCAAAGTAGATAATTGAGTAAGAAAGATAATTTACTGAATTAGTTGCTCTACTAGGTTGAGGTATGCAAAAAGGTACTATTTCAAGAACAAACATAGGGTTGAACTTCTTATTTTATTAACCAATTTATTATGAATTATAATTGTCCCTAGATGTTGTTATAGGTATGTTAAAAGTTTTCTCTCGTGATGTATGCATTTTATTTCATCCTAGAGCCACTTTTTTGACCCCTTATTGTAATACCCCGAGAATCTCAACCGATAGTAGAACCATGCTTCAAGCTAATGAGAAATAAATCTTAGTCATTTTATTGTTTTATGATCAAGTTTGATGTATATTAAGGCCTCAAATACATCCTAGCTATTAGACGAATCAAAACATCCCTTATTAATTGAATTCTTGAGAAGCATATTATCATAGTCAAATTCATATGAGCATATCTACCATTCTACAAAGAATTTTTGAGCTCATAACCCACCAACAGATAGATAGTTGAATTATAGTTTCAACAATACCAATTTCACCAAAATTTGATATCGGAGTGAAAAGTTATAGCTATTTAACAGAAAGCTATCCGAACTCTCAAAGTACGATGGGAAGGCCGATGGACCGTTGCGCCTATAATGGACCATCGCCCAATCCATCGTACCTGAGGTAGTAAGCCTGTTTTCTGGCCAAAAAGCAACGGGTTGAAGAGAAGGTCCATCCCCAACGCGACGGTTCATTGCCCAAACCATTGCAAACGTTTATTTAGTAAATTTAAGCCATTTTAAAAGGATTTTTGGGTCTTTTTCAACCCTTTTTAACATCTAAATATATCAGATCAAAGCATAAATGTTACATTCTCCTTTAGCATCAAAAGTTAGGGTTTTTTGCAAGATTAATCCTCAATAGAAGACCCAAATCCTTCTTGAAGAAACTCAAGGATCAAATTATCCCCATTCAAGAACCTTCAAGAAAAGACTGCAAGAACACTCTCAAGGATTCAAAAGTCATCTTGTTCCATCGAATTCAGCCAAATAAGGTATGTGGGGCTCGAACAATGATAATCCTTTAGTCCTTGTGCACAAAACATGTGTTAAATTATAAAGACATATAATTTTACATGTTTTCTTATGGAATTGAAGTACGAGTTTATATCCGACATTACAATTCTTGAGATTATGATGTTTTCAATGATTTAGAAATCAAAGTACATGAGTATGTTGAGATTATAATGCGTATTGCTGAAAATTTCCTGATTTCTATATGATTTATGAATCCTTATGATATCAAGTATGAATTTTGATATATCTTAACGTGAGATTTATATATGGGTCATTAAGCCCTATTTGTTATTGTAATTTTAAGAAATTTTGTGCTACAAGAATCTATTATTTGAGTATTTGGATATTATTGAGAAAGTTTTTACCTTGACGGTCATATTAGCTTTGAAATCCACTTCATTGAACAAGATTACAGATTTTGTAGTTGGTTTCATTATAAACCATGAGATTATTAAAAGTAGATTTCCATGAGATGAGCGTAGCTAATTAAAAAGGGAGTAGTATTTAGCACCGAGTTGGGTAAGTTACTATTGTTTCATACACCAAAACTATGTGCTACTGTTGGATTGAGATTTATGGGCCCGAGGCCGAGATAGTGATCACTAAGTTGAGGTTATACTCCCTGGCAAGAGTATGACACCTATCCCCAATGTGAGATTTCTTCCTTAGGAGGACAAAATATTGGACTCCATGTAGCTCGCATGGTTTATCTTTGTTAAGAGAACCTCCCTAATAGTAAGATTTTCAGAGTAGTTTTGTAAAGCATTTTTCCTTGCTAGTAAAAGTAAATAAATAGCTTTTGAATATTTTGCCTTCTAGTTAAGAAAAGCTTTTGAAAGTATCCCCTTAAGATCAATGTATTTTCCCTTATAGATAGGCTATTTCTTTTCTACATGTAAAGAAAAGTTTAAAAAGTAATTTCCCTATAGATTTTAGATACTAAGTGTAAAGGCTCACAAGCTTATTCAGATATTGTTTAACTTAAGATTTCAATTTCAAAGTTACAGTCTTAACTTTCTGATACAGAGGTGAGGTCTTTGGCACTTAGTCTATATGATTTGAGAAGGGTATAGGACTACAGATTTCAAAACTAAGTGTGATGCCTCACGAGTTTTCTATTATATGCTTTACGATTCATGACTTATGATATTCAAATTTCATATTACTCCAGCTATGTGAGTCATTTATATTTTGCATACAGTGTTTTATAAATGATGATCATGAGATATGTTTTACTTATGCATTATACCCCCATATACTCAGTACATGCTTAAAGTATTGATCCACATATATGTCTATGTTCTATATTGTCTCATAATGTAGATACAAGACTTAGTATTCATATTTAGATTCAGGCAGTTGCAGATTCCAGCCAACAAGATGATGAGTCCTTTTACTTTGGGGACTTCAGCTAGATTCATTTATATTGTTTACTTTCTTATTCATATGTACTGATTAGCGATAGTTGGAGTAGCTTCCCATCCATTTATAGTCAGTATAGTTGAGGTTTAATGGATAGTCAATGAAGTTGTGTATTTTATTTAAGTTTTGTTCTAAAAGTAGAGTTGTAATTGTTTGAATTTTGTTTTACATTGGTCCAATTTAGAAAAGAGTCATCTTCCTCTTATTTTGTTCAGAATTATGCATCTTAATCAATTGCTCATGAGTTACATCTGTATAAGGGTTAACTTGGGACCACTTGTGATCATAAGCACTGTTCGTCATCTCAGGATAAATTTTTGGGGTGTTAACAACTTGGTATCAGAGCACAGAGTTCAACTCTCCGAGGGTGTCTGTGAAGCCATGTCTAGTAGAGTCTTACAGAATGGTACGAAGATGTCTGTACTTTTCTTCAAAAGGCTACAAGGCATTTAAGAAAAGTTTTCTTTCTTTTGTACTCTAGATCATGTAGTAATGTTATTCTCTCAGAATCTCTTTTCTATTCGTTTGTCACCCCAAAATTCCTCGTTTTTGTATTATTCTTGAGATAACATAATTAGTAAGTTCCAATTCCTCCCCAGATAATGATCTTAGATTTACTAGCAGAAATTTCAAAAGTAATACAAAGGGATGAGAAAAGCTCTCTAGTATGCCATAAGTCCCTCGAGTTGAAATTTATGTCCACATTCCTATGATTCATTCAGTTAAGAAAGAGTAAGGTATGTATTCAGATCTCTCAATGGCTTTTCAATACAGATAGTAGTCATTAGTTGAGATAGTGTAAACCTAGAGTGTTAAATAGAGTTTTCTTTGAGGTATATTGCAACCTGGAGTGTTATGATTCATAAGTAGTAGAACCTTCTTATAGTTTGAAGTATGGGTATAGAAGTTTAGGGAAAAGAAGGGAGGCTAGGGTGATTTAATGATTATATATATAGCTGAATTTTTTGCATATGATTGAGTTAGTAATGAAGTGATATGTCCTTGTTTGTTAGTTTCGTTGAAGGTAGAGAAGGATTTATTAATATGGAGAATTTTTGTTTGTTTAACGTATGAAAAGAGTTATTGATGATATTTTTTGTGTTAGAAAAGTATAGGTTATTGATGAAATTACTTGGTAGTTGAGTGTTGTTAATTTAGGCTTCCATGAGGTTACAAAAGGGAGTTTAGTTAAAACTTATAGAACTATGAAAGAAGTTAGGTATATAGATGGGTAAATAGTAATTATGTGTAGAAGGAGGATGTGTTAATGTATTGTAAATAATATAGGCCATATGGTTACGATAGATTGTTGTTGTTTTTTAAGGCTTTAGTGTACTAGTATTTCTTGATGTCTTATTTTATAGCATTCGAGTAAGAATAGTGTGTGAGTTTTGGTTGTAAATCATGTTTAGCACTAGGCGTTAAGTTTGAACAGTGGATGATCATAAAGGTAAGAATAATGATGGTTCAATTCTTGATGCTGGTTATATGGGGGTGGTCTAGTAGGCTAGAATAGTGTATGCAAGAGTCTAAGTTCATATATTTAGAATTAAGTATGATGTAGAGATGTGCCCAAGGTGATATAGGGCAGCCTTTTTTTCTCAAAGTTTACTAAGTAAATTAACATCACACATACCTTAAATCCTTAAGCTTGAAAGAGAAACACCAATTTTGATGCTTTCTTGAATGTTCTTGGATTGGGGAACTTAAATTCTTGGTTTCCTTGGAGAAAAAGTAATGGAATTTTATAATCTTAGGGGAGGAAAGGGTTTGTTTTTAGAAAAAATTGGATAAGATGGGAAAATAATTCCCTAATAGGTGTTGTATTCATGATTTGATGAATTGGGGTAAGGGGAAAAGCCACAATTGGTCCTCAGATATAAATTCATGACTAAAGTACAGACTACATGCTCACTGCGATGTAATTGGTGTACCATCGCTACAAGCATCGTGATGCAGACCTATCATGATGATCTGTAGGAATTGTGATCTAAAAAAGGCCCAATCCTCATCTAAAAAATGCGAAACTTCCTTGAGACATGCTCTTTATGCCCTTTAACATTAATTAACTCAAAAACTAACATCTCAGGGGTGGGAAGAACAATTTAATAATCCTCGAAGTTAAGAGGCCTTAAGAATGACTAAGTCCCCAACACTTAGTAGATTTTTTAGGTTTTAAGCCTCTTATGCATGCAACTAGTAGATATACCGAGCTAAGAATAATATGGGGTTTTATAATATCTCCCCTTGGGGACATTCATCCTTGAATGAGACTTATTAGGCTTAGAGTTCTGAACTAAAGCAACTAAAACCACATACTGAGCATGTATAACTAAAAACATGATTACATGAATGATTCTGAAACATGATACATGATTTGAACTAATTTCATAAATGCAGGAAATGACATAAGAATGATTGTATAGCTGGAACTGAGATTGGAAATGAAACAACCTAAGGAAAATTGTTACCATAAGCTAAGTCTGAGTTTGAGAGAAAAGATGAGGGTACTTGGTATACATATCTACCTTTGCTTCCCAAGTGGCTCCCTCAACAAACTGGTTCTGTCAAAGAACTTTAACTAAGGGAACTCCATTGTTCCCCAGTCTATGAATCTGACGATCAAGGATCTTGATTGGGATTTCTTAGTAAGAAAGACTATTCTGAACATCTGTGTTTTATAAAAAAACTACAATAGCTAGATCACCAATGCACTTCTTTAAAAAAGGAATATGAAACACTGGATGTACTGATGCCAAATCTACACGTAACTTGAGCTCATAAGGTACTTTTCCAAAATGACTCAAAATCCTATATGGGTACACATATTGGGGACTAAGCTTTCTCTTCTTGCAAAATCTTTTCACCCCTTCATGGATGAATTTTTCAAATATCCCAAATCACCAACAACAATATTAAGGTCTTTTGTCCTTATATTTACATAAGATTTTTGATGGCTCGAGGTTGTCTTAAGCCTCTTCCTGATTAACTAAACTTTCTTTATTGCATAAAATATAAAATCTGGTAATATCATAGCACCCTCACCTGCCTCATACTAACTAATAGGAGATCTATATCTCCTCTCATAGAGAGTCTCAAATAGAGCCATCTGAATACTAAATTGATAACTATTATTGTAGGAAACTCAATCAATAGCGATTGATCATCCCAACTTCCTTTAAAGTTAATAACACATGTCCTGTAGGTTATGAATGGTCGTCTCTTCCTAACCATCATTCTGAGGATAAAAGTTATGCTGAGATGAACTTGGGTACCAATACCCTTTTGAAAATATATCCAAAAATAAGAGGAAAACTGAGTACCTCTATCTAAAATGATAGAAAATAAGATACTGTGCAACATAACTAATTCTCTAATATAGACCATGGCGTAGTCCTCGACTGAATAAGAAGTATGAACTAGCAAGAAATAAGTTGATTCAGTCATTCTATCTACAATCACCCATATCAAATCATATTGACGACGCATATGGGGTAAACCTATCACAAAATCCATGCTCACCTCTTCCCACTTCTAAATTGAAATACTGAACTCCTATAATATGCCACTAGGCCTCTGGTGTTCAACCTTGACTTGCTGACAGTTAGAATACTTACCTACAAATTCTGCAATATGCCTCTTCATACTACTCCCCCAGTAGATTTTCTGCAAATCATGGCACATATTAGTGGATGTTGGGTGAATGGAGTAATGCACACCATGCACCTCTGATAAAATCTGTTGTCTCAAAATATCATCTCATGACACAAAAAACTTATCCTGACATCATAAAAAACCATCTCATCATTGGGAGAAAACCTCTATCTTTTGATCTCTAACTTATTCTTTCAACTTAACTAAACTAGGATCCCTATCTTATTTTTCATTCACTTCAGCAACCAAAGAAGATTCTGAACCATTCTGAACCCATATACTACACTTAGCTGAATCAACCAACCATACACCTAATCTGGTAAGCTGATGAGACTCTCTGACTAACTTTCTCTTATCATTGTCAACATGAGCAACACTACACATAGACAATCTACTAAGAGTATCTACCACTACATTGGCCTTTCCCAGATGATACAAAACACTCATGTCATAATCTTTAATCCACTCAAGCTACCTTCTGTGACAAAGATTTAAATCTTTTGACAAAAATAGATACTGCAAACTCTTTTGATTTGTGAACCCGATAAATATAGTGCCTTTATATTTTCAAGGCAAACATAAAAGCTTCTAACTAAATATCATAGGTAGGGTAATTCTTTTCATGAAGCTTAAGCTATTTAGAGGAATAGGCTATGAAATTATCTCTCTAGATTAATACACAACAAAGACAAACTCTGGACGTATCATAGTAAATAATAAACTTATCTGAACCATCTAGAAAAGTCAAGACTGAGGCTGAGGTAAGTCCAGTCTTCAACTCCTAAAAACTTTTCTCACAAGAATATGACTACTAGAATATGACTTTTTCTGAGTTAATTGATACATGGGGATCCAATTGATGTAAACCCTTCAACAAACCATCTATAATAGCCAGCCAAACCCAAGAAACTCCTGATGTATAATAGAGAAATAGGTTTGGTCTAGTTTCTCATTGCTTTGGTATTTTGGGTAAACTCTAAGGCCATCACCAAAAATATTATAGTCAATGAAAGCTATTGATCTTAGCAAAAGTTCACACTTACAGAATTTGGCAAACTGATGGGATTTAAGAGTCTGTAATACAATTATGAGATAGTCTGCATGATCACTTTCACTACAGAAATAGACTAGCATATAATCAATGAAGTCTATGACGAACATGTCCAAGTACTACTTAAACACTCAGTTCATCAAGTCCATGAAAGCTTTAGGGGCATTCGTTAGTCCAAAAAACATAACTAGGAATTCAAAGTGACTATATCTAGTTCTGAAGACTATATTTTGAATGTCACATTTTTTTAAATCTGAGGTGATAATAGCCAAATCTGAGGTCTATCTTAGAGACATAACTAAAACCCTAAAGCTGGTCGAACAAGTCATTAGTCCTAGAAAGTGGATATTTATTCTTGATTGTGACTTTGTTCAACTGACGGTAATCGATGCACATTCTGAGAGAACCATCTTTCTTATACATGAAAAGAACTAGAGCTCCCCATGGGAAATACTAGGCCTGATGAATCCATTATCTAAGAGATCTTTCAACTCTTCTTTCAACTCTTTGAGTTCATCTGGAGCTATTCTATAAGGAAGAATAGAGATAGGCTAGGTATCTGGAAGGATATCTTTTTCGAAGATAATTTCCCTTTTAGGACGATCTTTGAGAAGATCTTCATAGAAAATGTTTAGAAATTCCCTTACTACAGAAACTGGCTTAAGGCTTGGAGTCTCAGAACTAGAGTCTTTGACTCAAATAAGATTATAAACACACCTCTTAGATATTATTTTTCTTGCCTTAAGATATGAAACAATCTGAACCATTGGCACTAAAGTACTACCCCTCCATTTAATGACTGGTTTATTAGGAAACTAAAACTGAACGGCTCTATTTCTACTGTCAATTGAAGCATATCATGAGTGGAGCCAATCTTCGTCTAGAATGGCATCGAAATCAGTCATCTCTAACTACACAAAATCTACTAAAGTGATTTTCTGGGATGCTATAACCGGGAACTTTTTGTATACCTATATGGTGATGATAGACTTACACACTGGGGTAGACAATGAGAAAGGCTCCACTACTATTTTGAGACTAACACCAAAATTGAACACTATATAGGGGTTACAAAATAAAAAGAAGCTCCGGGATCTAACAAAGCATAAACATGATGATAAAAGACCTATAATGTACACATAACCACATCACGAGAACTTTTCTAATCATTATAGGACTGGAGTGCATACAATATGTTCAGACACTGCACACTGATTGCACTGGATGCAGCACGCTACTGAGTCGAAAGACCGAATGGAATTGAATGGTGATTGTGCTGACTCTGCTGACCCACCTTTAGATATTTTTGTATTTTGTCTCTTGACTTGACACATCCAAAATACATACTACTATCAGCCTAGACATGCCCTGATGATTCCTGCCACACTTTTGGCAGAAGGGATTAGTATGACCACTATTCATAATACCCTTAGTTTGGGAGCCTGGTGCCCTATACCAACATTTATTCATGGACTTTGGCACAGGCGCACTAGCTGAAGACAAATTTAGATCTAGAAGTTTCTAACAAAACTGAGAATGGTTACCACTCTTTAACCTCAGGTGAGAGAAATTAAAACTAACCATTCTAGCCCTCTTATTCTCTCTGTCTCTATCTCTTTGATGTTTTCTTCCTCAATTAGCTAAGCATAGACCATAAGCCTAGACTAGTTCACCTTCTTTATCAATATTTTGATCCTACACTCCTTGACCACTTAATCAGATACACAAGAAAAAAACTTACTCATTCTAGACCTATTATCAACCACCATCGAAGGATCATACCTCACCAATTGAGTAAACTTAACTGAGTATTCCTTCACGCTTATATTACCCTAATTCAAATTAATGAACTCCATCACCGTATATTCCCTCAACTCTAATAGGTAGAACTTTTCTAAGAAAGTTGAGGCAAACTCCGCCCACTCTACAGGTCCTGCCTTAACACCCCTATCCCTCTTTTGCTGTTTGTACCACATATGAGCTACATCCTACAACTGGTAAGCAACTAACTCTAAACTCTTACTTAAAATGACACCAATGATATCAGTCACCTTCTGAACCATATCAAGAAACTCCTATAGATCCTCCACAGACTTAAATCCTAAAAACAAAGCGGGATTCATTTAGGTAAAATCCTAAATCCTAGCAGCAGCTGTGTTTGTCACTAGGTTAGCTAGACCAACAACCTACTAGTAGTTCTGAGTATCTACTGAGTGAGCTAAGGTGGTGAATGTAGTTGTGAACTCAGCATGAGTGACATGCTCATTCAGGGGATCTTCCTGAACAGGCAAAAGTGCGGGCTAATTTCTATTTCTTCTTCTGTTGTTTCTTTTAGAAGGCATTTTCTATAAACAGAAGGGAAAATAAGTTAGAAAAAGTGTTCTAAAGAGAGCTTATGCTCATTCATATGACATAGATACTGAGATAAGGGAAAATTTTTCTAAAATGTTTTGTAGCCTCTTATCCATATGTATAGTGCTATATACACCCATGCACAAAACTCTTCTCAATATGGCTTTCAGACTCCCTATGACACTATAAAACCTTAAGTACTGAGATAAATTTTTTCACGACATAAGGATACCCCCTAGTAGCGGAAGTCATGCTTACAATCACAAGTGACCACAAGCTAACCCATAGTTGGTACCTACTATGAGTACTGAATACAATAATGATAATAGACATGTTAAAAAATATTTGATAGAGCCATAAGGTCTATATACTGAAAGAAAAGTTAAATAATAAGTCTAAAACATTTGATAAAACTGATAAAATAACTAATAAATTGACTAACTGTCTAACTGAATGTCTACATGTTTGAAAAGCCACTAACTGACTAAGAAGTTGATGGGACATTCCCCTAACTAACTCCAACTGATAGAAATAGTGGAACAATTGAGGTAAATTAAAATAAAATAGGCATGTCCTCGATAAATAAGAACTCACCATAACTGCTACTACTGGTAATATGAACTATCTAAGTACGGTTAGGAAACTAAGCATTCGATACTATGATATTAAACATCATAGTGCAAAGAAAAGTATCCGATTAGTACATTAAATATACTGGTATATGAGATGAGGTTAGGCTTAAATACATGGGTTAAATATGCATGAAATAATGACAGACTGAATAACATGAGATAGCTAAATATGAATACATAAAATTGTAATATATGAGAATATAAAACGAGTATATAATATTTTTGAAATAATACATAAATTGAATTACTGAAATCTGGTAACTGAATAACTAGCAACCTGTATGCCATGGTCAAGAAAACATGAACTGAATTCTATAATGAATACTGAACTGAGACTGTGGGAGGTATCATCTAACCAACATTCCAATTTGAGCTAATCGGGTTCCAACTTGTAACCCTATTTAGAAGGGTGTTAGTATCATTCCACGATGCTAACACTGGCTGTGTGGATCCACTAAACTGATGTCCCTATAGACTAAGTGTCAACCCTAAATTGGCAGGAAGATATCTCAAACCTACGCTGGGTACATAGTTCTATAATACAGGGATTGCTACTAAGGATCAAACCCAAAACTAGCAGGAATGACCTCATCCCTGGTTCGCTCGGTGCTGAATCCTACTCCCTTCTAAACTGATATTGATTACTGCACTAAACAAAACTCAACTGAACAAACAACTATTTATAATAAATGATTGAATGAAAATTCTCATTGTTTATCAAAATTTATTCTGAAGACACAAAATTTATGTAAACAATTAGGTATTGGGTATTCATTTCTCACCAACACTGACTAGAATAAGGACAAACAAAAGCTTTAAAACCCATAACAATGAATCACTATTTAAAATCCATCACTTTGGCATTTCATCAAACATATGGAGATCAAGACTTTAACATGGGAATACTTTTAAACATGAGGAGGTAGCATGAGTACATAATAAAATCATAAATTAAGGATTTATTCTTACTTGCATAATAATGATATGGGAAATACAACATTCAAAACATACTATAATCCTTTCCACTTGAAAACATTTATAATCTTAACTTAAAGTTGAAATAACAAAAGATCACGAATATAGTTCAACATAATCATGTAAAAACTCATAATTTAAATTCAAAAGGGGATTCTTGGACTCCATTGGTGAAAATTTCCAGGGATAAACATCACACATACCTTAAATACTTAGGCTTGAAAGAGAAACACTAATCTTAATGCTTTCTTAAATGTTCTTGGATTAGAAAACTTGAATTATTGGTTTCCGTGGAGATAAAGTTATGGAACTTGGTGATATTTGGGGAGGAGAGGGTATGCTTTTGAGATAAAATTTGAGAATATGGGAAAATAATACCCTAGCAGGTGTTATAATTTATGATTTGATGAAATGGGGTTAGGGGAAAAGACATTATTCCTCACAGGCAATCAAATTCATAACAGATGTGTAGATGATATGCTCACTAGGATATAGTAGGTGTGCCATCGCTATAAGTACCACGACGCAGCCCTATTATGATGAGCTGAAGGAATCGTGATCCAAATAAGACCAAATCCTCATCCAAGAATTCCAAAACTTCATTGAGACATACTTCTTACACCCCTGAACATGAATTAACTCAAACACCAATATCTTAGGGATGGGAAGACTAATTTAAAAATACTCAAATTTAAGAGACCTTAAAAATGACTAAGTCCCCATCACTTAGTGAAATTTTTAAGTTTTAAGCCTCTTATGCATGTAACTAGAAGCTGAATTGAGCTAAGAATAATATGGGTTATTACATATGTGTTCTATTAAAAAAAGGTAAACCTCAGATAGATAAAATGGCTTGAGTTTATTGAGGATTATGATATGATATCTTTTATCACCCTAAGAAGGAAAATGTGGTTGTCAAAGCCACCAACAAACTATATGTGGGAAGTCTTGTTCATGTTGAGGAAGGAAAGAAAGAGCTTATGAAGATAAAAAGTTTTAATATTGACTTTGAAGATTATTATACAGTTATTTGAAATCGGGCTAAATCATTATTAGTGTGTGATGTTAAGGAAAAGAAAGATCGGGACCCCTTCCTACTATAATGAAAAAGAGTCCACAAACATAATACCATGGATTTTACGAAAGAGAGAGATGGTACCCTAAGTTATAAATACATATTATGTGCATCAGATATTGATGAAATCAATGAGAGAATTATGGATGAAGCACATAATTCAAAGTATTCTATTCAATAGGTTCCACAAAGATGTATCATGACTTTAAAGATGTCTATTAGTTAAAAAAACATGAAAAAAAATACTGAAGATTTTGTTGTCAAATGTCCAAATTGTCAACAGAGTAAGGCTGACACCAAAGACTCAAAGTTTGTCCTAAAATAAAGATCTTCCACTTTGAATGTGTGAAATAATGTAAAGACTTGAATTTTGTTGATTTATGTGAAATATTTATTTTTGTGTGATTTGCCCATTTTACCCCGACTAGTTATTTCTTTGTGGTATTTCTTGGGTGTGGTGATGAGTGGAATGTTTTACAGTGTATTTCGGTGTGATTTATGTAATATTATGATTTTTAATGTCTTGAGAAGTGTTATAGTTAACTTTGGTCAACATTTATTGATTTGAGCATCAGATAGTAAAACAAATTATGAAAAAAAATAGGGCGGTAACATAGTTGGTATGGGTTTATGGATCTTATATCTCGTTTTGATCCTTGATTCAAAAGGTTATGAAACTGGGTTCTGGGGTCAAATTTCTAAAAACAATATCCTTTCAAAAATTTAATATCGCCATTAAGTCTAGACCATTGAATTTAATAGGCTAGCATAGTTCATTTGCATTTGCAAAATTCTGGATGTATCTTGAGAGGTTTATAATGACTTGGAATTCTCTAAGTCTTAGCTGGTGTACCACTCAGCTGGTGCACTCACATAAGAGACACTTTGCTCGCTTATACAACTCAACAGATCAGACCAAGTATTACTTATGTGGTATCTTGGTCAAGATTACGACCTTGCATAAGCGATGACAAAGTATCTTATGCAATATCATCCCTCAGACAAGGTATCACATACATGACACCTGGTCACTTAAGCAACTCGATGACCACATATGACATTCATGGTCCCTTAAATACCTATATTTCTCTATTTGTTTGCTATTTATGAGATTTGTAGCTTGGAGTTTGATGATTTTGAGAAATTTCCTCCATTTATAAGCTTGTGTAAGCTCCAAAATCCCTATTTCAACTACATTTCTTTAATTGTAACATTAAAATCTTGTTTAAAAGTGGGAATTAGGGATTTCAGTTTGAAATGGCTAAAAATTTCATTTTTCCAATTTCAATATCAATTTCAACATATTATCACTTGGGTGGGTTTCAATTCTTATAATTATCACTTATCTCTTAATTTCATCTTCAAAACCACTCGAATTCTTGATTTTAAAATGGATTTTAGAGGTTTTACTGACAAAGCTTAAAAGTAGTTTTTTTTTAACTTGGACCTTTTCTATAACTTGTTTTGACTTTTTAGTAGTTTACTCCCAAAATTATCGAGAACATGTTTAAAAAATTAAATTATCATTTTATCCTTTTATTTCAAAACCAGTTTTGGTGGTCTGTTTTAACCCTGACTCAAAATTAGGCAATATGGCTACCATTGGCTTTCTTTTGATGTATAGATTCTTTATTTTATGTCTTACTTGATTTTGAGTTCATTTGTTGAAGTAAGGCTTGAGATTTAAAGTAATTTTGATTAGTTTTCTACAATCGAGGTAGTTTATATCTAAACTTTCTTTAGGCTGGCTGAGTAGTTAATATTGGTACAAAATCAAGTTACGAGTGTGGGAGCTAATCATGAAAATGGCTATATTATTGTGTTTTTCTCATGTGGAGGCCTATATATCAATGTTATCTGGTGGTTGAGAACATTATTTTATATGTGTGATCATGTGGGGTCCTATATGATATTATTAGCCTTGTGTATGTGGAAATTAGTTGTAAAATTGTTTGATGAAAAATCCTAATATGGTATCAATGATCTTTTTAATGTATTTCATTCTACTGGCATATGGATTATGTTGGATTCACGGATAGTTAATTCACTAGTGGAATTTGGCTCATGGGCTAACAAAACCTCCGGTCCTACATCAGGAAGCTTTATCTTTGTAGGTGTAAACATAGGTTGTGAGAAAACCTTGGGAATCATCATCATTACAATTATTATCATTATCTCCATTGCATTTCTATTTTCTTTGTACCTTTCTGTGATGTATTATTTCCCTTGTTGTGATACCTGTCTATGTGTATTTCTTTCTTTATATTCGTATGTGTGATATTTGTTTACTTGTATTTCTCTCACATATTGATAAGTGTACGTGAATATTATAGAACAGTTAGTGGAGATGGTATGGTCTACCATTAGGGATATTTTTTGGTTTTAAGTGACTTTCCCTTAGTGTATGTTTTGTATGTTTTATTTTCTACTTTTCTTAGCCGGCCTATTATACCTATATATTAAAATTAAACTATACTCACCCCTAATGTTACCTTTTAGTGTATATCTAAGTTGATTCCACCTTACGGTGGTTGATTTAGATGTTACTTAGAGCATTTTAAGGTAGTGGTTGATTTCATGTGTCTGGAGTTGACTACTACCTTTCTTTTTATAGACTATGTCTTTACTTGTATTTAGAGGCAAAGTTGTTCTTATTTCTGATGCCTTATGTATTTTTGTTCTCGAGTTGTAGTAGTTATGATCTTACATTGTGACACCAAGTTTTGTGATTTGGTTTAGCATCATTGACTATGTATTTTTGCTTTTACTATATGTACATATAGTTCAATTCTGCTCTTGGAGTCTTCCCATGGGTTTTGATATTGTTTTTCTCAATATATCAGTTAGGATGATAGGCTTACTTTTTATGGATTTCCACGACAAGTGCCACCATTCCCCTTATTTTTTTATTATGATAAATTGGTATCAAAGTAGCCAGGTTTATTAGTTTCAAAAGTGTAAGAACGTGATATCAAACAGAGTCCTATGGATCAATACATAGACGTCTGTATCTATCTTTTAGTGGTTTTAGGTTGTCTTTAGGAAATTTCCCTTATTTTGTTCCTTATCGTGTGGATTTGCTTGATACCTTGTGTTATATATCTTACTTTACTCTTTTTTGTTTAGATGGTGATGACTAGATCTCTTGAGGTTAAAGATGCAGAGCCTTCATTCATAGGAAAGAGCCTAGTCTAGAGTGCAAGTTGTGAGTCTTGGATGGGATAGAGGTAGTGGACATGCATAAGGATCAACCCCATGTTTGGGATTTAGGTCCTACTTTGGTTGCATTAATTTCTCCTACCCAGTCTTGGAGGGGTTATTGGTTCTCTTGTTGACTCATTTGAAGGGTTCTCCTTTAGGTGTTCCTGGTGCTCCTCCAGTTTTAAGTATTATACCTCTGTCTATGCCAAAGTCTTCATATAGTGCTCCTACAATTCAAAGTGGGGACCTTCAGTAGTACATACTTCTACTTTTGGTACTCCACAGACTCTGAGTGTTATCCCTCTTTTAGCCCCTACATCCGAATATGGTATACCGAGGTCGGGAGTTCAACCTTTATTTATGTTGCATCCATAGGTGATGTGGTCGATTGAAAATATAATAACCTAACTAGGTTGGGGTCGATCGTACAGGGAAAACGTGAACAGTTGCTTGATTTTGATGTAATCCATGAGCAGTACAAGAAAATAAATGGGGCGATTTTAGTGTTAATCACAAATAGAAACCGAATCTTGAGTGCTTTTGAGTTGTAGACAATATTGGATGAACACTAGGCTTGTGTTCCCCCTGGTTTGTTAACTTAGTAATTTTCTCGTGATCAACCCAACTATTCTATTGTTCTACATGACAAGTCTACAAGATATATAACCAGCCTCTTATTAGGCGCAAATATAAATCTCACCTTTTACTTATTAGGTCTCAGGGTGCCACCTTGTTGCACTTTGCTACAACCTCAGTTCACCTTTACTTATTAGGTCTTAGGTGATTAGATGGGACCTAAGGACTAAAAGGTGGAGGTATAAGGATCCCAAATCACTCTCTTAACTTCTTTTCCCAATCACAAACTCTTTATTAGGGATGGATGAAAATATAGGCTATCCCAATATACTATAGCTACTTGAGATTAATTATCGTGAAGAAGATTAAGATACATGCATAAACCCTAGAACAATTGCGTATCACACTCCTTTTACATAGCTAAGCTGCCAGGGTTCTCACGACACTAGTCAAGGAGATTAGCTTCTCATTCTTTTGCAAGAAACCATGATTATCAATGAAGAAAACATATAATTAATTGAATAAGAAATAAGGTGAATAAACTCCAAAGTCTTTAATTGAACAAAACCTAAAATCTCAAGAATAATTGTAAAAATATTGTAAAGTATTATAATGAAGGATAAAAGAGCATAACCCAATACAAGATAAACCCTACGGTATTTATAGTATCTCAAAATAACATAAGAATCCTAATAAAAAAAGAAAGGTAAAGTTTATGTCGGCAATCGGTAACACTCGATCTTCACTCGTACAGGCATCATATGAGTCATACCCTGCCTTCTCATAACCATATTAGTGTCTGTTCTCCAAAGGCTTCAACTTAATGTTCAACATACGACTTCTGCTTACGAGTCATACCTGTGTGTACGACTTATTTCCTTCCCTCATATCCACCTGGGACTTTTGTTTTTCCAAGCTCTGAGCACTAGTTTGTGTACGACTTCTCTATACGAGTCATACTCAAACTTTCGACTCGTATACTTCTGAGACTTCAACCCTTTTATAGTAGCTTAGGTTCTATTATGCATATGATTTAGCATACGAGACATATAAGATGTTTATGACTCAAGAACTAACTTGTATCCTAATCAGAATTGGTCTTTTTAAGATCTTTTTCTTCTCTTTTCATTCAAATGTTATTGCCGATCTATTTCTCCAGTAATATACACCAAAGTGCATCATATCTAACAAAATATCCTAAATTCAAGATTTTTAAGCATCGAAAGAGATGTTATTTCCGCCACATCAACACCCTCAACTTAGACTTTTGTTTGTCCTCAGCAAACAAAACCAAACATAATTTTTGGATACTGAAACGATACTTAAATAGGAAGATCTTAAGCTACCCATGACTGTGATTTTGAACTTGATTTCAATCTAGTTATTCTCCTCTTACTTCTAACTTTTTAAACTCCAACTATGTATTATGATTTAACCCTCATAGAAATATGAGGGAATTCGATTATGGCATTACATTAGAAATAGACAACTAGGCATAGACACAACTACATCACCAAATAATCTAGCAACTTAGTAACATAACCTATGTGAACTCGCAGTCAAAGAAATCCCATGCACTTTTCATATGGATAAACCAATCTATTTAGGGATTTAACAAATGACTCTCTCACTCACAAAAAAGTATCACCAATGTACACAGAATACCATAGGCTTGTCCTTATACTCTTCTCCTAAACTTTCAGACAGTCATGGTAAGATCACTATAGGAATTCATTCAACTTGTAAAAATGGGTTGGGGCTGGTATGATATCTTTTTGGGATTCATTTAGTGACTAAGCCTTCAAGAAACTACATATTTTTTTGGGTCCACTTATATTGCCACTTCTTCTTTAATTTCAACCTTTATGTCTCCCTTTTACTTTTCAGGACATTCTAATTGGGCCAGATGTGGTTTTCTAGCATTTACTGTTCCTTTCTTTTTGCTTTTTTTTTTTACCACACCTGCTCAAGTTTCCCTTATTGTACTTCTACACACATTATACATACTTGTTTTCTCTTATGATCTCCTTCAATAGCCACCCTCAATTTAGGCTTTTTTCCTGAGTTGAGTTGCACAGTGTACAAAAAAACTAAGGACAAGAATGTTCATTATCAGGTTAATGGGAAGGTGAAATTGGTGTTAAAAAAATTAGTCTATCAAGGATTAAATATTTGGATCAAAGGGATTCAATCATTTGGTTAAGGAATTTTAGGTTTAGGTGGACTCACACTAAAAGGGCATATGATAACTTCCTACATAACTATCATAGACCTGGGTAAAAGCAACCGGGCAAGTTCCAGATTCCGACACACCTCGAACTAAGTATACCTCACAATTTGTACAACTGAACATCTAAAATATGTAAACTTGATCATGCAAATATCAACTAATTAATTTTAAAGACTACACTAAGACTATTAGAGATAGCTATAACTGACATGCCCTAATATGAGCTATTGGGATCCAACCAATAACCCCAATTAGAAGGGTGATGGTACCTTACAAGAGGTACCAACACATGAATGATGATGTGGATCCACAAGCATAATATCCCAAAGGAAGAGGGTGTCATGACTCTACTAATAGGGGACCCCTCATAATCTACGGTGGAACAGTAGGTCTAGAACCTAGGGAATTATACTACTATCTAATGTTGAGCTAACAGGGGACACACCACTATGTTCACTCGGTGCTAAGTGTTACTTTCGACGGAACAACATAGCTGTTATTTGTTGATTAACATGATATGAACCTGTACTTCTAGTGCTCAGCATGAATATCATGCTCTTAATATGATAGTCAAAACTATGGTCTTACTGACTCATTACTTATAAACGAAAATCAAGTGAAAAAATTCTATTATTGGGTGTTCATAACTCGCTAGCACTGAAGGACCATAAAAAACAGTAATAAAGCTTTTAATCTGCAGTAGGTGATCATGGTTCAAAGACCTAAAACATAGATATTTCATCAAACATGTGGGAATCATAAGCTGGAACACTGGAATGTCTTAAAACATGAGAAAACAACATGAATTAATTTCCTAATTCACAAAATTGATATTATGGCATTAAATTCGCTTAAATACGACATGCAAATTCAAACAATACGTTAAACTCCTAATGGATCATACTAGGGCATGAATTGAGCCAAATTACTAGGGAAAAAAACATGATTTAAACTCATCTTAAAGATATAGAACTTTATAATAGGGAAAATTCATATTTGTAAATCAGAGAAAGATTTTATGGCTCTACGGGTGACAAGGACCCATGGATGAACACCCCATATACCTTAATAGCTATAATCTTGAAAATTGCTTGAACTTAGTCGCTTGATCACTTAATTTCTGGAGAATGATGCTTGGGTTTGTTCTTGGGGGAGAAAGAGGGTTTCTTGAGAGAAATTTGGGGTGAAAGGGGCAAATAATTTGGGAAAGGCAGTAAATACATCGTGTAGCTCCTCACCATGGGAGAGAGCCGGGCATTGCGGCCTAATTGCATTGCTTTACTATTTTGGATATCCAAACACATTTTGACCTCATCTGAAAATCCCAAAACTCTCCCGATACATACTTTTAACCTCCCTAACCATGAATCAACTTAAAATCTAATGTTTTGAGGTCGGGAAGGCCCAACTAAAAATCCTCAAAGTGTAGGGTCTTGAAAATTAATAAGTCCTCAGTACTTAAGTGAAATTTTCAAGCCTTGGACCCCTTAAACATGTAACTAAGAATTGAATTGAGCTCAGGATATTAAAGGGTATCACAATCAACCCTCACAATATAGTCAATTGGAGCTCTCGATCCACCAGCTCCCATGGCCATCTCGCGGACCTATGTCTCCTGGTCTCACTCATCCTAAATGATCTCATCTCTGGCCCTCTCTTATTCTAGTTTGTCTTCTTTCCTCTTTATTTTCTTCTATCTTATTTTTTCTTCAATATCTTGAACTGGTGCATTTGCTAGTACTGGCCAAATGTTTAGCACATGGATAGTAGGAATCACTATCACCATAATAGGTTAAGCAACCATCAGTTTCTTAAAAAGTTGTGCACCCATTTTCTTTATTTTCACAACCTCTGATCTGATCTTAACAACATTGGGAATCTTACTGCCACTTAGCAGTCGAGTGATCCTCGACTCAAAAGAATCCAGGTGACCTTAGACCCGTCTATCTTGGATCTCAAACTGTGCATTGATCCAAGTATTCATGTTATCTTTCATGTGCCTAGCCTTACCTTACAACATTACTAGTCGTGTCATAACCTCAATGCATAGTGCCTATGAAATAAGCATAACACTAGATTACTTACCTCGAGGTTTGGGTTGCACCGACTAGACTGGTGGTGGGGCATTAGATATAACCATTGCATTAGTATGGGAGCACTCTATCTGTGCTAATGGATCAGCATCCTTCTCTTCAATTTCAATACCATTAGTACCATCTTGAGGAAACAACACTACCAAAATATCTGCTTTTTGTCTTTCCTGACGGGCCAAAGGGTTGGACACATCTCTAATAAGGTCAAATTTAAATATCCTCGTGACCTCAAGCATCTCATCAATACCAAGGAGTTCCAACACTCCCGCGACTAAACATAACTATGTAATCACAAAGGGGTAGGACAATAACGCCTTTTCACCCCTAACAACATGATCTTTCATCTCTCGGGATAAGAATTCTACCATGTCAAATTCATAGTCGGCCATAAAACCAGCTATCATAGCCACCCGAACTGGGCTCAAAACATAATCACTAGTAGTTGGACACAGTCAGTTTCAGGCTAGTGTTCACCAAGCCTTACCCTCCAAGTTGAGGGTACTCTTCTTTATTTTCTGTTAAACCACCCTAGGGCCTCCAATAACCCAAATAACATTTTTCCTATTTTAGGCTATACACTTTGCTATCCATAAAAAATTACCATTTTTCCACAGAACCGAACGTCCTCTTGGTTATATTCCTTATTTCATCCATTCTATAGTCCATCTCACCTATATTGACCCAATCCTGATAATCTAGTCCATACAAGAATCTACCAATAGTTCGGGGGAAATATCAACCCGAACGGCTTGAATCACAAGTAACTCGATAGGCTCACCACCCCTCTAGAATTGGACCTGTGGGTATGGCCTCTAAAGATTATGTTTGTATGATACGTAAAATTCACGGACAAGGACCTTACTATATATTTCAAGCACCCTCATCATCCACTTGAATCCATACTTCCAGAGATGCTACTCAAAACCCGGTAAATTAGATATCTCGATAGTAGTTAATATTCTCTAAGAATATAGTACTCTTCTTATCTTTCCATCCAAGAGTTAGAACATACCACTGTTGAATGTATCCTATATACCAGGGTATTTGCATCGTTTAATAATGGGCACTAGTGTAGTTGTACGAGTAAGTAGGGGATCTTATTGGTCTATTAGGGTCGCATCTACCTCTTCTGACCCTTGAGCTTATTTAGAACTAGCCTATGCTAAATTAGATTTAGCCCTATTTTCCTCATCATCGTCTGCAGGCTGTGATGTATAGGGATGAGAAATATTGGGATTTTTCCTCCTTGAGCCTTTGGTAGTGAGTCTGACTCTTGGGCTACAACCTTCTTTCTTTTTGCTTTTTCAATTTATTTCCCTTTTTTTATAGCTTTTCCCATAGTGGCTTCCTTATATAATTTTCCTCTGTTATCAGTGAAAAGCTCAAAATTTGAATCACAAGATTACGCACTCATAATTGGTACTTGATTATTTACCTTCTAGGCTTGTTTAGATGAGGAAGTGTTATTCGGAGGCATGGTTCCTACAAATAAACCATTATTAGTAAATAAGTAATGAAAAGAAAAGAGAAAGTTAAAACTAAAGTTTGGTGTGCTTGTTCTGGTCAGGGTACGAGTGGTGGGTACTAGTCGTACCTACTGGGTACGACTCACATGAATGAGTCATATACTATATAGTGCATGATATTTTTTAGCTGGTTAGATTGTGAATCGTCCTAACAAGTAGTAATAGCAAGGTAGGACTTATTACCAATAGTTATAAATAAATCAAAAACATTTATTCTAACTTAAATCCTCCCAGGTGGTATGACTAAGAGTGTATGAGTCGTATGGTCTGGGTACGAATCGTATGGGTGAGTCGTATCTATTCTAGACCTTAAATATGTTAGAATTCAATGTTATCTTTGGGTACGAGTCCCATTAAGCCTCCTATACTAGTGGGTACGAGTCATAAGAGGTCTCGTATCCATTAAAACATAGAAGTCCAAATTAAAAGTTTGACTCTAAAGCAATTTCCCCAAATACACACTACTATTTCCCACCATATCAATTATTTTAGTCCATACAAACATACTAAAACCATTTTCCAAAACCTAGTTCTACCCCAACTTCTAATTTTTAACAAGAAAACCTAAGTTAGGTTATCAACAATTAAACATTTGTATAAATCCTAAACAAACCAAGTTCCTCGTATCAACCAATACTCATTTCAACATCAAAGTTAAAGAAAATAAGGTCAAGAACTTACTTGGTATTTAAAGCTATTAAATTCTTTCGTTCAAGTTCCATTTGCTTCCCAAAGTTGAGTTTAAATTAAGAAGAATGAGAAATTTAAAGTTGATGGTAGTTTAACCAAGTTGATTTCAAGTGATTTGTGAATGAAGCTTAAAATTGGGCTAAAGTTTTAAGTGGGTATGTGTTCTTGGCAATTGGGTACCCGTCGAGTGCTCCTTTGTCTTTTTAATTGAAGATTTGGGCTTGGCCAACCCGCAAATTGAACTGTTGAGCCTGGGTATGAGTTGTGTATCAGAACTCGTACTCTGGATTATGGGTTGTTAATGTTGACTCGTATAGACCTAAAACCTTACCTGGGTTCTTACTAGATACGACTCAAGGTGATGAGTTGTACCTTGAGGGTACAACTAGTTTTGAGAATCATATACATTCCTGAAATTTTGTCTGATTCTAATTTTTCTCCCAGGTTTGTATGACTCCTACTCAAGATTCTTACTATCTAGATATGACTCATAAAGAGCTCGTATTACCAAAAAAATCTCCAGCTTCTCTAGATATTTTTTGCCTTTATTTTAACTACACACTGAACAAATATATTATCCTATAAATGAATAAGTACAAAAACATGGGTTACCTCCCACACAATACTTGATTTAACATTGCGGCATGATGTGGCTAAGTTGGATACTCATATTTCACCAACTAGCCTCATGGGTTTCCTCCCATACAACACTTGATTTAACATTGCGGCACCATTCAATTGTCTTGATTTCTCAGTCTTCATCAAGGTTAATGTTAGTAATTTCATCCACTTATTTAATATTCCCCACATAGTTCTTTACTCTTTGTCCATTTACCTTTAATTGGGCTTCACCATATTTCTTAAATTCTAAACCACTATAGGTGTAAACCTTTAAAACAGTGTATGGACCAAACCACCTTGACTTTAACTTACTAGGAAACAAATTAAGTTTAGGCAGGTAAAACAACACCTAATCACACTTTTAGAATACTCTCTTCTCAATCTTATGATCATGATGCAACTTCATATTTTCTTTGTAAAGTGCCAAATTTTCATATGACCTGAGCGGGAATTCATCGAACTTCTTGATATCTTTCAACCTTGATTTATCTGCATTCTGCCAAAATAGATTTAGCTTCCTCAATACCTAAAGTGCCTTATAATCAAGCTCAATTAGAAAGTGGTAATCCTTGCCATACACTAGATGATAAGGTGAAGCACCTATGGGGGTTATATAAGATGTGCGATAAGCCCACAAAGCATCATCTAACTTTATTTCCCAATCAGTTCTATTGGAATTCACAGTATTGGCTAATATGGACTTGATTTCTCTATTGGACACTTCAACTTGTTCACTAGTTTGCGGATGATAAGGTATTGCCGACCTATGTTGCACTATGTATTTCTCAAATAGACTTTTGAATAGATAATTGCAAAAATGTGACCTATCACTAATAATAGCCCCTGGCATGCCAAATCAAGAAATCATTTTGTTTCTCAAGAATGCAGTGACACTATGTACTTCATTGTTAGGAAGTTCAATTTTTTCCACCTACTTTAACACATAATCAATTGCCACAAGTATATATTTCATGCTAAATGAGCTCACAAGCGGTCCTATGAAATCTATGCCCCATATATCAAAAAATTCCACGTAGAAAATAGGAGTCATAGGAACTTCATGCCCTCTAGTAATAGTACCTTGTCGCTGATAGTGGTCTCATGCAGAAGCATAGTTATGAGCATCCTTGTATATGGTTGACCAATAATAGCCACATTGTAGAATTTTATGAGTGGTGTAGGTTCCTCCATGATGACCTCCAACTAGTGTGGAATGACAAGCCTTGAGTACACTCGTCATTTCTACTTTAGGTATACATCTACGAATGATTCCAGCTATAAAAATCTTGTACAAATAAGGTTCATCCAAAAAAAATATCCATACCTTATGTCTAAATTTATTTTATTGGTGATAGGAAAATATTCTGGAACTAGACTACTGGCTAAGTAATTTGCATAATCTCCAAACCATGGAATTGAATCTTGGGAAGCTGCTAAATCTGCTAATCTGGAAGACTATCACAAATCTCCAACCCCTCTATAATCTTTTGCATAGCTTCCTTCTCCAGTATAGACAAGTGATCTTCACTTGATTTTCCATGCCTTTTCTGTCCTTTACCACAAAGTAAAATTCTAGTAACAAAAGCACCCACCTAATAAGCCAAGGCTTTACACCTAATGGCTCAAGATTTAGTAGAATCAACATATCCTATATCTTCTTCATCTTCCTCCTATGGGTCTAAGTGATAATATGTAGGAACAAATAGAGATCTGCCTCTCTTAAGTCGATGATCAACAACTTGTCTAAGCCTGACTAATCCACCCTACTAAGCTAACTTAGCCTCTACAGCAATTATAGCCTCATCAACCTCTCTTTATTTTGTTCCAAAGGGTGTTGTGTCTTTATATCTGTAATATTCTGTGGATCTAAAAAAGCGCACATAAGTTCCGCATTTGGATTCACTGGTTAGGGGTATTAAACACCATAATGAACTTGTCTTGATATCCTTCTCGGTGTTTGAGGGATTCTCTTCGGCTCTGGATCAAATTTGAGTAAGGGATAGACTCTACTCCTAGTAATTAGCATGCACTAATGTATGCCAAATTAAAACAGAAAAACTTCACCAATTAAATTCATTACTCAAACCGTCTTCCCCAGTAACGATACCAAACTTTGATGTTGCCCAAAACTACACTCTAATTGAAGTATAATACGATTAATTGCAAATATAATAATCCAAATAGGTTGGGGTAGATCCCACAGGGAAAACGTGAACAATTTCTTGATTTGATGAAATCCACAAGCAATACAAGAAAGTAAATAGGGGGGATTTTAGTGTCACCAGAAAATAGTAACTAAATCTTTAGTTCTTTTGAGTTGTTGACAATAGTGGACATTTAATAGGCTTTTTTCCCCTGTCTCCTTAACTTTGTAATTTTCCTGTGATCAACCAAACTATTCTATTTTTCAGCATGCAAAGTCTATAAGTAATGTATTACCAACCACTTATTATGCACAAAGATAAATTTCACCCTTTACTTATTAGGTGTAAGGACGTCACTATGTTACCCCTTTCTAAAACCTCAGTTCACCTTTACTTATTAGGTCTCAGGTAATTAGATGGGATGCGGGGACTAAAAGGTGGAGGTAGAAGGATCCTAAATCACTATCTTAACTTATTTTCCCAATCACATACTCCCTATTAAGGATGGATGCAAATATAGGCTATACCAATATACTATAGCTACTTGGGATTAATTATCATGAAGAAGATTAAGATATATTCATAAATCCTAGAACAATTACATATCACACTCTTTTTACATAACTAATCTTCCAAGGTTTCCACAACCCTAATAAAGGACATTAGTCTCTCATGCTTGTTCAAGAAACCATGATTATAAATGAAGAACACATGTAATTAACTCCACAAGAAATAAGATGAATAAACTCCAAAGTCTTAAATAGAACAAAACCCAAAATCTCAAAAATAGTTATAAAAAATTGTAAAGTATTATAATGAAGCATAAAAGAGTGTAACCTGATAAAAGATGGACCCTAGTGCATTTATTGTATCTTAACATAACATAAGAACCCTAATAGATATGGGAAAGGTAAAGTTTTTGTTGGTGGTTGATACGAATCGGTCTTCACTCTTACCTACATCATATGATTCGTACCCTGTCTTCTCGTATTTATTCTAATATTTGTTCTCTCAAGGATTCAACTTTATGTTCTACATATGACCTCTTCTTATGAGTTGTACCTAAGTGTACGACTTATGTCCTTCCATCGTATCCACATGGGACTTTTGTCTTTCTAAGCTCTGAACACTGGTTTGTGTATGACTTCTCTATATGAGTCATACTCAGACTTCCAACTCGTATACTTCTAAGACTTCAACTCTTTGTTAGTATCTTAGGTTCTTTTATGCATATAATTCAACATACGAGTCATATAGGATGTTTACAACTTAAGAACCAACTCGTATCCTAATAAGAATTGGTCTTTTTCTTTTTTTTTCATTCAAAAACTATTGTCAACCTGTTTAACTTGCAATATACACCAAAGTGCATCATATCTAACAAAATATTCTAAGTTCACGCAAAAATTAATGGTTTTAAGCATTGAAAGTGATCTGTTTTCATACCACATCAATAGGTGAGATCTAAACCTGCTAGATTTACCATGCTTCCACTTATTAAAAGTATAGTTATGTATTTTAAGGATTATATAGGGTTTAAGAGGTTCATTTTTTTAGTCCCCTAGGTTTAGTGGTGCTATTGGTGAGGATGCCTATTAGTTCTTTGTTGACTATCGTGAGAAGTTATGTAACATGGGTTCACTTGAGTTAATTGGAGGCTTGTATACTACTTATCAGATAAAGAATGCCACTAGAGATTATTGGAGGTCACTTATTAGTGGACATATCAATTCTCCTAAGATAACTTGGGACTAATTTTCAAAGGCCTTTTTGGAGAGTTTTGTGTCTTACAATCTAAGAGATTGGAAAAGAGATGAGTTTGATCTCCTGGAGAAGGCTTTATAACTAATGTAGTGTATGAGGAATGCTTTCATGCCTTGTCTAGATTTTTCTAGGTCAATAATGCCACTATATCTGAGAATATTTGGAATTTCATGAAGGGGTCAGATGTTTACCTTCAACAAGCTTCATCATAGATAATAGTGTGGGGATCATAATTTCAAGGTATTATGGATCATGCTAAGATTACAGAGGGCATCCTTCGAGTATCTTAGGTTAGAACCAAGTAGGTGCACTTTCTGGGTGATTTTAGAGGTTACACATTATAAGGTAGGGAATCTTGAGGTTTTCATGGATATCATGGTAGACCCATAGATACAGTTTTGCAGTGTTCAAGTAGTGGTTTTTTTGGTTTACCTGTTCTAGGTAGTTGTTAAAATCAAGTCGTATCTCCATATATTAAGTCGGATCGTAGGGTCTTCTATGTGTGTAATGAGACTTGCTATCTAGACAAGGAATGTCCTTGTTGTGTGTTAAATACTACTCTTATTTCAGCTGTAAGAGGTAGGAGTTCTATTAGAAGACTGCGAGGCAGACGTAGTGGAGCCCACAGTGATGGTTAGAGGGCTATTCATCTAGTTGGTGGTCATAGTCAGTGCTATGCTATACCCGTCAGGCTAGAGAAAAAGGCTTTAGATGCTGTTATTTTATCCAAGGTTGACTTTCTCTTATGTGTCTGCATATTTTTCTTTCGATTTTGTTTCTTCTAGTGAGCCTTTTACCATGATTATTTTTATATCTACCCCTATAGATGAATCTTTAGTGGTGGATCAGGTGTATCGATCCTGTATTTTGACTTTTGTTATGGGTGAGACTAAGGTAGATTTACTTACTCTAGATATGGTCAACTTTGATATCCTTTTGGGTATGGATTGGTTGGTTCCTTAACATATTGTCCTAAGTTTTTATGCTAAGACCATCAATTCATCTTTACCGCGTGTGCCAAGGATAACTTTGAATATTGCTTTACATTTGAATCCCAAAAGGGTTATATCTTATATTAAGGCTTTTCACTTAGTTGAGAGAGGATATTTGTCTTATTTGGCTCATATTCGCGATACTAGTGTTGCTTCACCTCCCTTTTTGGTTTCTATTTGGGTTGTCCATGAGTTCTTGGATGTGTTCCCTATGGATTTGCCTAGTGGGCCTTTATATTGTGATATTGACTTTACTATTGATATTGAGCCAGCACCAAGCCTATTTTTATTTCCTTTAATAGGATGGCCCCAATTGATCTGAAAGAATTGAAGGATCACTTGTAGGAATTGTTTGATTAAGGGTTAATTTGACCTAGTATATCACCTTGGGATGAACCTATCTTTGTTGTAAAGAAAAATAATGGGTCTATGCATATGCTTAACAATTATCAGTAGTTGAACAAGGTGAAAATTAAGAATAAGTATCATCTTCCGTGTATTAATGACATATTTGTTCAGCTTCAAGATGCTTCAGTGTTCTTGAAGATTGATTTGAAGTACGAGTATGACTGGTCGAGGATTAAAGCTTCAAATATTTCAAAGACAACTTTTTAGGCTAGATATGGTCATTATGAGTTCTTGGTCATGTCCTTTAAGTTGACCAATGCCCCAACCGCATACATGGAGTTGATGAACCTAAATTTTTTGTTGCATCTCAACTCCTTTGGTATTGTAATTTGAGATGATATCTTCATTTATTACAAGATTGAGGCTGGTGAGAATCTGTATGCTAAGATCTTTAAGTATGAGTTTTGGTTGGATTCTGTCTCCTTCTTGGGTCATATGGTGACCAAAGATGGTATTATGGTCGATCCGGCCAAGATTGTAGTGGTTCTTGATTAGGCTAAACCTACTGCTCCTGCTGTAATTCAGAAGTTTAATGGTTTAGTAGGTTAGTACTTGCATTTTGTTGAGAGTTTTTCATCTATTGCAGCTCCGCTGAGCAAGTTAACTCAGAAGAATATTTCATTTCTGTGGTATGATGCTGGTGAGTCAAGATTCCAAAAGCTCAAGAATTTTTTGATATTAACTTCTATCTTGAAGCCCAAGGAAGGTGTGGGGTTTACTATTTTTATGATACTTCAGCTATTGGATTAGGTATAGGTTTAATGCAAAAGGGTAAGATGATTGCGTGTGATTCTTGCCAGTTGAATCCTCATGATAAGAATTATCCAACACATGATTTTGAGTTGTGCGCTGTTGTTTTTTCTTTGAAGCTTTGGAGACACTACTTGTATGGAGTTCATTCGAATATTTTCTCATATCATTAAAGCCTTTAATATTTCTTTACCCAATGAAATCTTAATATGAGGCAGCACATTTGGCTTGAGTTGCTTAAGAATTATGCCTTGACTATTCTCTATAATCGGGGCAAGGCTAATGTAGTTGTAGATGCTTTGAGCTAGAAGTCTACTAGCATGAGTAGCATGGTGCATCTTTTAAACTAGGAGAGGACTTTTACCTTTGATGTTTAGACTTTATCTAACCAGTTTTTTAGGCTTCATATTTCGACACCTAGGTGTATGTTGGTGTTGACTAGTGAGGCTATGAAAGCCTCACTTGATTTAAATAGTATTTTAAAGATCGGAGGTTGAGTTTTTGTATTGAAAGTGGGTGATTGGATTAGATTGGTCTTGGAGGAGCCCCATCATTCAAGGTATTCCATCCATCCATAAGTGACTAAGATGTTGATAGACCCGACTAGGGGCCTTGTCGTACTACGCATCCCAAGTCTGACCGGGACCAAAGAACATCCAACCCAACCTCCAGCCGCCTGCCCTAAGTTTGCTGAATTTCGAGCATATAACAAGATAGTGTAACAGTTCACATGAGGACTATGGGATAGGATCACAACCGTGATCGGCGTCCAGCCATCCCACACCAACCGCCCAACCGTAACAAACTATTCCAAAGTGCATAAACCAGGCCATAAGAAAATAAGTTCCAAAACATAATATAATTAATCAAAAAATAAAATATGATGGAACAACCAACAATCTCACCAACTGGTATCAGCCTCAATGTCAATACCAATAATAAGGATGATACCAACCAATCCCGTCCATTCCAACCTATAACTATACGACAAAGCCTCAAACCAAAAGAGTATTAAAATCAGGATGGGACATGCCCCCAACTATAGCCAAAACCAATATTTAAGAAAAAATCAAAGTGTTGGAAATATCCATAACATAAAATGGATCATTCCAAAAGGTTATAAGATAATCACTTCAATCCAAATGTTGATCCCCGAGTCAATTACTATGTAGGAGAGTAGAATGGCCGGTTCCTGCGTAGGCATTTTATAGTACTCAAGAGTTCCATTAACAGTACTCAATGCAGTGAAAACATTATTACAGGCATTTTGTCAAACACATCAGGGCATAATATAACAAAAACTAATTCCAATTACCATTAAACAATTTATATGCTATCTAATTATCCAAAACCACCATTAACGCACATAAAGAATAATTAAAAGCAAAGAAAATCATAACCAACCATTTAATATTTGAACAACCAATTCATATTTAAAAACCAAAATCATACAATCAATGAAGTCATGAAAACATTTATAAAACCATCCTTACGGATAGAATTAAAAAAGAGGGAAGAGAACATGCCTTAAACTAAGATGATAATGGAAAGTAATCACCAAGACAATCCCCAAATAAATCCTCTAGTTGAAACCCTAGCTTTTCTTGGCCAAAAGCTTTTGACAAAATTATAGAGTGTTTTAGAAAAGTTTCTAAGTGTTAATGAATGGAATAATAGTGTAAATAACCTCCCAGGTAGTTTAGAAGTTAAGGGACCTCATTAGCATAAGTAGGAAAATTTTTAGAATACTCCGACTTACATTGCACCAATATTCTATCATAAGGGTACGACTGGCCATCACTAGTCTTGCCCTCCAATACGGTTGGTACCCTCTACTTATATCCTAGCCTTAATGTTTGGATCCAAGATTGTCCAGCATAGGAATCATCCAACCTAGTTGTATCTGAAGCATACAATCTGTACCCTTCATCCGTAGCCTTAGTAGATTACACCCAAGGAAGATTTATTCACTGTCCACCATATAAGTCCATGGTAAGACTCATACACTGGCTTACAACTCATACTGAGCAACTCGTACTAAGATCCAACCAAGTAACCAAGTCTAAGATTAAGTTATGGAACCAAATAATCTGTACTCTCCATATAACTCGTACACTTAAGTCGTTTCCATTAAAGTAACCAAAATCCTTCCCACTAACTAACACTGGTCAGTAATTAATCAGACCATACCATTCGTACCCCATCATACGGTTCATTCTCATAAGTCATATTGGGTCCATATATCAGAATTCTAGGAAATTTTCTATAGGTCAAAACCAGGGTGTTATAGTCTCCCATACTAGGAACATTCGTGCTTGAATGATAGACAAGGTAGGGGTAACCATACGCACGAGTCATTTGCATTATCTAATATACTCCCAATCTTTAACAAATTTTGAAAACAAAGAGTCAAAGATATTAATATTTCTTGTAACAAACTCAGAAAATAATGACGTGTTGAAGACACATACCTTCCGCATGAATCCCAGGAGGAGAAAACAAAAGAGGATATTTGCACTTCATGTCCTCCTCCGCTTTCTAAGTAGCATCTTCCACCTTATGGTTCCACCATAGAACATTACCCAAGGCTATATCCTTGGTCCGCAACCGATGAACCTACCAAGCCTAGATTTCAATTGGGATTTCTTCATAAGATAGAGAATCTGTGATACCTTATCCTTCCAAAGGAACTACCGAAGAAGAATGAACCAAGATCAAGCTAGAAGGCAACTCTAGGTTAAAAAAATATTACAAAATTTTTTCAAAACCTCGTAAGGACCAACATACCAGGGACTGAGCTTCCCCTTCATTCCAAACTGGGAGATACCTTGAGGAAAACTTTATCCCCAACCTCGAACTCCAAGTCTTTATGCCTAATATATGAATAGGGATTTTGGCGACTTTAGGTAGCCTTAAGCCTATCCTAAATCACCTTTACCTTTTCCATAGCCCGATAAAACAAGTAAAGACCAAACATATCCTCCTCACTAAGATCGAACCACCCAATAGGAGATCTACACCTCCTACCATACAATGCCTCAAAAGGGGTCATACCAATACTGGAATGATAGCTGTTTTTGTAAGCAAACTTCACCAAAGGTTGATGATCAACCCAAATACCACCATAATCAATAAAAAAAGCCTAAAGCATATCCGCCAATGTCTAAATAGTTCTCCCCGCTTGCCCATCCATTTATGGGTGGAAAATAGTACTCAGACTAGCCTTAATCCCTACCCTCACGATACCAAGGGTGGTTAAGTGCTCCTGATGTTGATGAATTAGATAAAAATCAATTACCGAGATCTCGGTTAGTCAAGAAAGTCAATACACCACAACCGTATGGAATTATCTGCCATCATAGTAGGCATGATCGTGGTAAGACTGGTATGATTGTGGCCAAGCATAAAATCAGCCCAAGGTAAAGATGTAAATGCATTCAGGTGTTCCCAAATTTTCCCTAAAAAGACTCAAACCCTATCATTCCAAAAGGGGGAATATACATTCTAAGAATCCCCAAGTTTTGGCTTTTTCTAGATCTAAGTCTCCATTCTTGGAGGAAAAAATAATGTATAAATTTTGGGTGAAGAATACATTGGAGTAGCTTCCAAATGAAGGATTACCAATCTCCTACTGAAAATTTGTGGATGTTCAAAGTTTGAAGTAACATTCACTTAGTCTTTCATAGATTTAATCAAATGGAGGTTATTTGGTATATCTTGCTTACTATTTCTATGTATAGCTAGTTCTTTCTCTTGGGATTATGGTAGATTAGGGTGTAAATATGTATGGGATATGATTTGTTTGTGAATTTAGTAGTTTGTTATGTTTGGTTCTAATATTGCTTGAGTGTTTTGGTTGGGATTTGTAGGTGAAAGCCCCAAATACTCTAATAGGTTTGATGGATGAAAATCCCAATCTCTTGAAATCGTAAACTATCCTTGAAAGAGGGATTACGTGAACCTTGAAAGAGGGGTTAGTGAACTTTAGGAACCCACATTAGGCTTGAAAGAGGAATGTGGGAACCAAAGTAAAAGTAGACAATTTATGAGCATGGTTGGTTAATTTTCACAATCTACATAAGAGTGATTGTGAAGTTGGCTATACTTAAGGCACCATCCGAGAAATAGGGGTGTCTAATTGCAGAATTGGGTATCTTTAATTGACATACTCATTTGGTACTCAAAAAGATAAATGAGTGATATACTTGAGGTTTTTTTGACAAACCAACCTCAATGACTTTTAATCTAGCCTACCACACATAATTAACATTTTAAATTTGCATCAAGTCATCACAATCCCGTGTATAAATTTCCCTTAGGAAATCATAATCCCAAGATCCATGTCTAATTAATTAATCTCTAATTATTTGTAACCCCAAATTTGTACTAGAAAATCCTAGAAAGAGATACTACTTAAGATGCGATTCAACCCCCCCCCCCTCTCACTTTTACATTTTTGTACTATGGGTTTGAATTTAACAAGTAACTATTATTTCAAATTATCTTGATCACCACTAACATTGTTCCTCGTGGATTCAACCCCGACTCAAAATTTGGGTAAATATATTGACAATGACAACTTTGCACATAAATTGACATATAAGTTGCGTGGTATCTGATGCGACTCCAAGATTAGCCAAGCGGTGAACATCCTTCACCAAATCCTGCTTTCCTTCCTCCACATAAGCGAAACTCCCTATGGATAAACTGCTAACAGCATCAGCAACCAGTTAAGCTTTACCTGGGTGGTAGTGAAGACTAATATTATAGTCCTTGAAAAGCTACATCCATCTCCTCTGCTTGAGATTAAGCTACTTATGATTGAACACATACTATAGACTCTTATGTTTAGAAAAGATATACACGTAAATACATTACAAATAATGCCACCATATTTTCAAAGCAAACACAACCATCAACAGCTCCAAATCATGAGTAGGATAGTTTCTCTCGTGCACATTTAACTGCCTGGAAACATAGGAAATGACCTTCCCATGATGCATCAACACACAACCAAGCCTTACTCGAGATGCATTACAATAAACTACGAACCCATCATTGCCTTCCGAGAAAGTTAGAATTAGCACCAAAGTTAGCTTATCCTTCAACTTCTTGAAACTCCCTTAATAAACATCCAACCAATAAAACTAAACCTTCTTCTAATTCAACTCAGTCAAAGGAGCAGTTATCGATAAAAGCCTTTCCACAAACCACCTATAATACATGACTAAACTGAAGACGTTTTAAATGTTGGATGGAGTCATGGATCTGGGCCAACTCTTCACCACAACAACCTTTTGTGGATCTACCATGATCCCCTCACTAGAAATAATATGGCCTAAGAAAGTTACAACATTCAATAAAAATTTGCATTTAGAAAGCTTGGAATACAGTTGTTCTTCATTTAAGGTCCGCAACACCATATGGAGGTGATTAGCCTGCTCCACCTCACTCTTCGAATAAAACAGTATGTCATCAATAAACATAATAATGAAAAGATCCAAATACTGATGAAAATATTATTCATCAGATCCATAAATATTGCTGCAACATTAGTCAACCCAAATGACATTATCTAAACTCAAAGTACTTATACCATGTATGAAAAGTTATCTTGGGGATATCCACCTCCCTAATCTTTAGCTGATGGTACCTAGACTGAAGATCTATCTTAGCAAACAACTTTTCACCTGGTAACTAGTCAAACAGATCATCTATCCTTGGAAGAGGATACTTATTCTTAAGTGTCACCTTGTTCAACTAACTATACTCATTGCATATCCGAAGGGAACCATCCTTCTTGTGCATAAAGAACACCAGTGCACCCCATGGAGATACACTAGGACAAATAAAACCCTTATTCAGAAGATCTTTAAGTTGCTCCTTGAGTTCTCTCAACTCCGCTGAAACTATTCTCTACAGAGGAATAGATATTGGATGAGTGTTCAGAAATAGTTTAATACCAAACTCGATTTCCCTATCTAAAGGAACACCAGGAAGATCATCCAAAAAGACCTCTAGAAACTCATTAACCATTAGAACTGACTAAAAAAAGAAACTTACAAGATAGAATATTTAACTTGGACTATGTGATAAAGACAACCTTTGGAGATCAACCTCTGAGCTCTAAGATAAGAAATAAATCTCCCCAAGGAGATATAGAACCACCATTCTATTCTATAACTAGATCGCCATTGAACCTAAATATAACCCGATGGATCTGACAATCCAAAGATGCATAACAAGAGTGCAACAAATCCATGTGCAGAATGACATCAAAATCCATAATACCTGACTTAAAAGGATCCACCAAGGTCTACTTGTCACCAACAGATACCACATACCCCATATAAACTCTCTTAGCAATAATCGAGTAACCTACTAGGGTAGAAAAATAAAAAGAATCCAAAATAACTTCAGGATCAAAACTAAAAGATATGACCACATATGTAGTTAAATAGAGGAGAGTGGACCCCGGATCAAGTAAATAATATAAATCATGTGAGAAAATCTATAACGTACCAGTAATGATATCAAATGATGCCATGGATTCTTATCAGGATGCTAAAGCATACAACCTATTCCAACAAACACTAGAATTAGGAGCAGTAGCAAAAGTAGATGCAACACCACTAGGTGTAGAAACAGAAGATGAAACCTTATGAATCTTATTCGTCCCTGTATCAAGTTTATTAACTGGAAAATCCTTGAACTGATGGCCTGCCTGTCCACACTTAAAGTATTTGCCTCTATTTTCATTATAATAACCCTGATGGGGATGAACATAAAACCAACAAAGAAGGCATGAAGAAATTTATTGACCTCCGCTTGCCTGAGATTGGGCACCCTATGCTTGGAAATTATCACAACCTTGATGAAGCCTATCGCCTGAATGGTAAGGAGCACTAGAAGAAGAGAAGGAACTAGAACTCCTTCCTTTTTTTCAGCCATTTAACACCATCCCGATCACCCTGAGACTGAGCACCTCCCTTATCAGAAAACCTACTTCTCTTACCCTTTCTATCTCCAAACACCACCTATTTGCTCTTCTCATCCTCTACCTTTTATATATGACCAATCAACCTAGAGATGTCAATATCTTTAATGAGTAAGGCAGTCTTGCTCTCTAAAATCAATTATCGATTCAACCTAGAAGAGAACTTTCTCATTCTTTCCTACATGTCAGCCACTAAATCAGGAGCATACCTTGTCGATTGTTAAAACATCAAGGCATACTCTTTTATAGATATCATCCCCTACTTGAGGTTCACAAAATCCTCCATCTTTTCTTACCTCAACTTTATGGGAATGAAATAATCTAATAAGGCCTTTGAAAAGTATCCCACAAGACTGATTCTTCCACATCACCCTATCTCTGTCCCACTTTTCATACCATTAATATGGAACTTCTTTGAGCTTATAAGATACAAAGTTTAACCCCTCCATATTGGTAGCCTATATCACCTCAAATATCTTTTATATTTCATCCAAGAAGCCTTGTAGATCGTCCTTCAATTCTCACTCCAGAAAAAATGGGAGGATCCAACTTTATAAATTAGTCAACCCTTTAAGCCTTAGCAGACAAAGCACCAGTCATACCCCGCTCAACCTGAGTAACGACCATCTGAGAAATAACATAAATAAAATGATAGAATTCCACATAAGTCACTTTGCCATGAGGAGGACTAGTATCAACTGGTGAAAGTAATAGAATTATCAAGGATAGGACCGTAAGATTGAAGATGAACCCCAAAGTAGGATGCACCCCTTCAACATTATCCCAAGATATGACAAAAAAATTTCCTTGTGTTCCAGATTTATAAGGCATGATTTGGAAGATGAACAAACAAGAATTAATAAGGTTCCAGGACTGAGACTCCAAGCTTAAAAATTGAATACCAAGATAGTAAGACATTCCTGAATAACTTTTAGCCTCTCCCTTATGAGTGTGGCGTGCTACACACCCATAAAAGAGACTCTACTCGACATGACTTTGTGGACTCCCAATTGACCATGCACCTAGAATCTGATACCAACTTGACATAACCCAACTTGGGGCCTTATTGTAAAGGGTATCCTAATTCCGATCGAAACCAAAGGCAACCCCCATTACCCAACCCAACCTCCAGTCGCCTTCCCTAAGTTGGCTTAATGTCGAGCATATAACAATATAGTGTAATAGCTCACAATAAGACTTTGGGATAGGATCACAACCGTGACCGACCCAACCAAGTCCAATCATCCCACACTAACCAACCAACCATAAAAAACCATTCTAAAGGACATAAACCAAGCCATAACTAAATAAGTTCAAAAACATAATATAATTAATCCCAAAATAAATATGATAGAACAACCAACAATCTTATCGACTAGGGTCAGTCCCAATGTCAATACCAATACTAAGGCTAACACTAATACCGATCTCACCCATTCCAACACATAGTAGTACCATAAAGCCTCTAACCAAAAAAGTAAAAAAATTCTATTGGGACATGCCACCAACCATGGATAAAACTAATATACAAGATAAAATCAAAGAGTCTAATAATATCCATAACATAAAATGGAGCCTTCAGAACGGATAGAAGCTTACCACTTTAATCCAAATACTGATCCTCGAGTCAATCACAATGTAGGAGGATTAGAACTGTTGGTTTATGTATAGCATGGGTATATAACCTCTGGTGGATGGGTTAGCTAGTGAATGCTAGCATGATATCAGGATAAGGATAAAATAATAACACTTAAAAAGCCAAGTAAAACTATCTATATGCACACAATAATACATATATATATATAACCATGCCGAAAAAGAGGACAACATTTATCATGCTAGTAAAACTTTTACTCGGTCTATGTAGCTTTGTGCCCTAAACCATCTATGGGCTATATGGGTTCAGATCCCCCTGGTTGAAGGGACCTAGTGCATAAAGCCATATGACTGGGGAAGAAAACCTAGGATGACTAGTACATTCCCCAAAATATAGTGTGATATCATACACATGGTGATCAACACCAACCTCACATCGGCAAATATGAGTTTATAGTTTTGGTCCCCTCGGGACCTCCACCTTCCACTACTTTGCTAAACATTATGCCAATATTGACTAATTAAACCCATTATCAAATAACCAATCTATCCATTTATCATTTATTAACAAAAGCCATGTAGTGGTTGTATCGTCATACCGACCATACTTGCAAGTACTATCCGTAGACAACTATATATAGGCTTATAGAGACTTTCAAGTGCCCTTCTATTTTAATATTAAACCACTTAAGGGATTCCATGTAACCCAAAAGCATAACCATTTATCCATTTACCTTTACAAGTCATATAAACTATGTATAATTCCTTTACAAAGTTTTAAAACAAGCAAGAGTTCCATTAAAAGTACTCAATGCAATAAAAATATTATTATAGTCTTTTATCAAACACATTGATGGCATAATATAACTAAAACCAATTCCAATTACCATTAAAACATTTCCATATAGTCCCAATTATCCAAACAACCCTTAATGGACATAAAGCATAATTAAAACCCTTGAAAACTATAATCAACCATTTAATATTAAAACCCCCAATTTATATTTAAAAACAAAAACCATACAATCAATGAAATCATGAGAACATTCATAAAAACCATGCTTCTAGATATAATTAACAATGAGGGTTAAAGTCTTTGTATAGAGTTTGGGTTATTCAGGATAGTCTTCGAGTGGCACAGAGTAGGCAAAAGTGCTATGTAGATCGTAGACTTTGTGCCTTGAAATTTAGTATTGGTGGTTGTGATTTTCTTTGAGTTTTTCTCTTAAATGATATGATGAGGTTTGGAAAAAGGGAAAAGCTTAGCCCCAGGTGTATTATCCCATTTGAGATTTTTTGGACAGTCGGTGATATGGCTTATGAGATGGACTTCCTCATATATTTATTAGTTGTTTATCCATTTTTTTGATGTTTCCATGCTTCTAAATTACATTTTGGATAAGTCTCATTTCATTAGATGGGATTTGTTTAAATTATATAAGAGGTTCTCTCTATCTTTGCTAAAGATGCAATAGATGATTGTTTTCTAGGGATATTCTAGTGGTTAAAGTCCAGTAGAGACATTAACCTGTACATGAGGCTACTTGGGTGGTCTAGCCTGTATGCATAGTTCTTATCCCTGGAATTTTCTAATTCAGATATTTTTTTTACCATTAGTTCCTAGAAGAACTAAATTTTTAATTGTGAATGATGTAATGACGTGATTTTTGGTGATTTATGTGAAATATTTATTTCTGTCTGATTTGGTTATCTTATCTCTCCCCATGGTTTCTTAGTGGTATTTCTAGGGTGTTGGGATGATTGACATGATTTCCAATGCATTTTGGTATGGTTTATATGATATTGTGGTTCTTGATGGCTTGAGAAACCATATAGTTATGTTCGTCAACATTTATTGATTTGTTCATCCGATGGCAAAATGAACTACGAAAATAGATCTGGTCTGATAAAGTTAGGGTGGTAACATAGATGATATGGTTTTATGGCTTTTATATCACATAATAACCATCAGTTTAGGAGGTTGTGAAATTGGGTTTTAAGGGTCAAATTTGTGAAAATGATGGCTTTTCAATATCTAATATCACTATTTTGTCGAAAGCATTGAAGTTGATAGGGTAACATATTATTTTTGCATTTGCAAGATTACAGATAAATCTAGAGGTGTCTGTGGAGACTTGAAATTCTCTCTGTCTTTAGGTGGTGTAATACTTAGCTAGTGCACTCGCATAAGCGACACTTTGCTCGCTTACACAACTCAGCAAATAAGACCAAGTGTCTCTTATACGACATCTTTGGTGTGGTCATGAACCCCGCATAAGTGATAACATGGTCGCTTATGCAATACCCTACCTCAGGAAAGGTATCACATACATAATACCTAGTCGCTTAAGCGGTATTTGCTTAAGTGACCTAGTGGTCTCAAATAAGATGCTAGAGTCCCTTAAATACCTATATTTCACTATTTTTGCCATTTTTGAGACTTGGAGGTTGGGATTTTATGATTTTAGTCAATTTATCCCTTTCCTAGGCTTGGGTAAGCTCCAAACACCTATTTTAACTACTTTCTTTCTGTTTTATCTTGAAAATCTTGCTTAAATATAGATTAAAAAGTAGAAATAGGGATTTTTTGTCGGAAATACCTAAATATTATATTTCTCCTATTTAAACCCTAATTTAAACCCATTTTAACATGGGTGAGTATCTAATCTTATAATTATCACTTTTCTCACAATTTTATCTTTAAAACAAATTCAATTCTCAATTTTAAAATGGATTTCAGAGGTTTTACTGGTAAAGCTTTAAAATTATCTTTTGCCAATTTTGGACCTCATTTCTAACTCATTTTTGCTTGGGTTTTCAATTGTAGACTCCTAAAAGTATGGGAAACATGTTTCAAAAATAAAATTACAATTTTCCCCTTATATTTCAAAAATCCATTTTAGGGGTTTGTTTTTACCCCAACCTAATATTAGGAAATATGAGTAACGTTGGCTTTCTTTTGACGTATAAATTGTATATTTCGCTATCCTAGGTGATTTTGAGTCCGTTCATAGAAGTAAGTCTTCAGATTATAGGCTTTTTGGATTGGTTTTCAGCATTCTATGTAGGTTATGGATTCATTTTTGTTAGACTGGGCAGAGTAGTTAATATTGGTATAAAATTGTGTTAATAGTGAGGGAACTAATCATTAAAAGGGTTATATATTGTGTTGTGCCCATGTGAGGGCCTATATATAAATGTTATTTGATAGTTTTGGAATATTATTTATTTTGTGTGACCATGTAGGGTCCTATATAATATTATCTGCCTTTTGTAAATGGAAATTACTTGTAATCTTGTTTGATGAAAAAGCCTAATAGGGTATCAATGGTTACTTTTTTTTTATACATTTCATTCTATTGGCATATAGATTATGTTGGATTCATGGATGGTTAGATAAATGAGTGGATTTTGACTCACTTGATTGGTATATTGGTTAGATATGAAAATTTTTCATTCTGGTTACTTATGAGCATTATATCCTCATATTATATTCATTCATTATATATTGGTACCATCGTAGAAATACTGGCTTTCTTGGACAAAAAATGTGACATCTTTAAAACCCTCTATCATGGATGTGTCAGAGAGGAATTTTGGATACTAGTTGTATACGTGTTGATAAACCACCCATGGGTCCAATGTTGGGAAGCTTTAGCTCCCAAGGTGTATGTAGAGGTTGTGAAACAACCTCGGGCATCAACATCATCATTATAATCATTATCTCTATTGTATTTGTATTTACTTTGTACCTTTCTATGATGTATTACTTTCCTTGATGCGATACCTGTCTATCTGTATTTCTCTCTTCATATTTTTATGTGTGGTAGCTATTTACTTGTATTTCTCTCGTATATTATATGGTGTATTTGAATATTATAGAACTTTTAGTATAGATGTTGTGGGCTACTGTTTGGGAAATTTACTAGTTGCAGGTGCCATGCCCTTAGTGTATATTTTGTATGCTTTATTTTCTACTTTACTTAATTGGATTATGATTCTTACTAAGTACAAGTGGAACATACTCACCTCTACTAATCCCTTTTGGTGTAGATCTAGGTTCGAGTGTTCCTCGCAGTGGTAGATTCGGGTGACATTTGGAGCAGTTTGAGGTAACGATTGATTTTATGCATCCAGAGTTGACTACTACCTTTTAGACTATGCCTTTATTTTTATTTAGAGATAGAGTTGTTCTTGTTTCGTATACCTTATGCATTTTTTATCTTGAGTTGTATGATTTATGTTCATGCACTGTGACACCAGATTTTGGGATTTAGTTTGATATCTTAGACTATGTATTTTTTCTTTTACTATATATGTGTATGGTTCGACTCCACTCTAGGAGTCTTGTCGTGGGTTTTGACATCATTTTTCTCAATTCATATCAGTTTGGATTATAGGATTGCTTGTCAAGGTTTGCTGTGACAAGTGTCATCATGACCCTTGATTTTTTTAGGTCATCATAATGATTACTATGGACTTAATAAACGGCTTACCCCACTCTTTGCATCAGCATGATTCAATTTTGGTAATTGTTGATTGACTTACAATGTCAATTGGTTTTTTTCTCATTAATATGATTGGCTAGTACTCTATGAGTTGGAGTTGCCAAAAGAATTGGACGTCGTTCATTTTATATTTTATCTTTTTATGATAAATGTGTGTTAGACACCTTACTCGTTGGCCCAATGGAAAGTGTTAGTGTGAAAAATGGCCTAACTTATGAGGAAGTCTTTGTTAAAACTCTAGACCACTAGGTTCAAAACTTAAGAACCAAAGAGGTATCCTCCATGAAAATGTTATGGAGGAATTAGAAAGTCAAAGAATCTACATTAGAAGCAAAAGAATATATGAAGACCACATATACTCATATGTTTACTCCGAGAAGGGAAGATGTGCAAGGTAATATTTTTTCCCAAATTTAGGAATTCAATAAAGACATATCATGTTTCATATATTTGCATATTGTGTATGACCTTCATTTGAGGATGAATGATCCCATGGGAAAGATATTGTAACACTTCAGACATTTCGACTAATTCTTAAACCGTCCGACATTTAACTCTAACCCAAACTCAGAGTGATCACGAATAAGTTTATGGTCCATACTACGAGCCTTATTTCTTATCCAGTTCAAATTAATTTAACTCCAGTTTTTACAAGCTAGTGTATGATCCATAATATTCCATCATACTCCATATTAGTATTGATTTTTGAGTTTGGGATGCTATGATCCAAGTAATTTTCTGTACTCCAGTTGTACGATCTATAAAGTGGACCATATTACCTATCTAAGAAATGGAGTTTTCCATGCAAGCATACATACCATGTTACAGTTCTCACACTTGTCCTACAGTCCATAAAATGGACAATAGATCTAATGTCAAAGTTTATTCAAAAACATTTTTTTGTTATTTTCCCACTTTCTCACATCTAGATCAACTCTAATAGACCCAAAAGCTCTCTCCTACCGTTCTAATGCTAGTAATGTTTCCTCCATTATTCTCAAAGTAAATTTAGTAATTTCTACTCCTAGATAATGTATTAAAAAAAATAGTGTACCATAAATCCTAAGGTTCAGCAAAAAACCCCTTTTCAAAGTCTCAAGAATAGGAAACACAAATCCTCATTCAAGATTTGAAGCATCTAAGGCATCTACGGGTACCCTTCACATTTAAAAGGCATGTTCTTCCCCACTGATATGCTTCTCGTCTATTGTAGTATCTTTTGTAAGAATAGTTATGACTAGATTAGATTCTCAAGTTATGATCCTCTTAATTCTCGTTGAAATTCGAAGAACTCTCCATGAAAGTGTTTTGTTTCTATATTATCCCCTACCTCAATATTTTTTATAAATATACTTAATAAATTTTAAATGTTCATAGAAAGATTATATTTCTACCTTGAAACCTAAATTTAATGATATTCTTAAGATTTGTAGTGCAATGCTCAATAGTAAAAACCTAGAATTAGGATTTTGAGCACTGACTATATCATATTATAAGAACTTAGTTCTTTGATTATTTTGACAGATAGAGATATGAGCATATAGAATGTTTTTGAAGGACTATTGGTAATTGAGAAGCTATCAGTTTAAAAAATAAATACCTAAAACAATATGTTCTACCATATGATAGGATAATACCATTGATTTAGGTGACTGCTCTTTAAGCCCCTGGAAAGAGTTCATCATTAATTAAAAGTAATATTATCACCTATTTCCTAGCAAGGTATAGGATGTGTTCCCAATTGAGCAACGACTAGACATTATGAGATCACATGTTGTTATGTCAATTTTGAGAAACTCCACAAAAGAAAACTTATTTTAGAAAAGATGGTTTTTTGAGATTAAGGCCACTATCTTTAAGATCATTACATAAGCTTTATATTCAGTTATACAGATTATATTATGATCTAGATATTTTGTTTACCCTATGTTTCAATAATATAGATTACAATATAATTCAGATACTCAAATTATCTTTATTTTAGCATATGCTTAATCTATGGTCGTGTTTCATATTATGCCTCACATCATAATTATTTAGTTATCTATCAGAAAGCAGTCATGCTTATAAGTGACATTTTATTAAGTTATTTTAATTATAGTTCTTTCTATGTGCTTTCCCTATTTTGCATCGCATCATTTTATGATGTAGACTCAAGTCCGTGGCTCATGATTAGACGTGACTCGCATTTCTTAGTTCAACTATTGATGACCCCTCTTTACCTTTAAAGGGCTTAGCCTGTGGTTTAGCTTAGTCATTTCTAATTTTTTGTTAATAAAGGCATGTCAGGGGTCGTGTCCCAATAAAAAGTACTAAAACATGTTAGAGGCTTCATAGATAGACAACCTGATAAACATCTAATTCTTGTTTTCAGTTCTTAGATTTCTCTCTTAAGTCACATTGTGAAGACTTATTTTTGTTTTCCAAGATTCATCCTCTAAATGCATTTAGTGTGCTTTCATTTATGTTGTACATGTTCTAGTATTATGACGAACCAAGGGTTCATTGAGACCAGTAACGACTTTGAGTGTTATCAACATCAGGATGTACACTTGTGGTGTGACAAAGATAATGCTCATTTTTCATAGCTTGAACAGGTGAATGTTGTATCATTCAACTAATAATCTGAAAACTCAATAGCTTCCTATATGTGGGACCAATATATCTTAAAACCTTAGGGGTCTCATATATGAAATACTACAAGTCATCCTTAACATTTAACCATTGGACTTTGCGAGGTAAATGTTAGAAAATTCGTTTACCATCCTATACCCATTGCAGGTGAAGTTTCAATACCTGCATGTTAATGACAAGTTACTAACAAAGGCACCAAATTCTCAGTACCATACTCTACATTAATATGTACAGTCATAGTATCTAGGTTAATGTAATACGTCGGGAAATTTTTCGTTGAAATTTTGTGCGTAAACGTGTTGGTTCTATCTTCTAGAATGAATTATAAATTTTTCGTATGGAATGTCTTAGATTATCACCCACCATTGCGTAGAGTATCGAATAAGCTTTCCAACGATATGTGGACCATCCAAAACAGACACCCGAGCGACGAGTTATGAACATTCCGATCGAACCGTGAATAGTAGTGAACAATAAAACGTGCAGGAAAAAGTACTGAGGCCTGGCGTATTTTCGCTCCAACTTTACACGATCATAACTCCTTGTACATAATGATCTGGGTGATCTACTATATATCAACGGAAATCTGGGCGAGTCCTCTTTCCAATGAAATTGGTTTCATCCAATTTGTCTATCGGAGCAAAAAGTTATGGTCGATCTACTTCAGCCTATCAAAAGCAAATTTTTAGGTCAAATTCAAACAATCATAACTCCTCGTACATAATGATTTGGGTAAGATACTATATATCAACGAAAAGATATGAGAGTCCTCTTTCTAATGAAATTGGTTTCATCCAATTTGGATATCAGAGTAAAACGTTATGGTCGATCTACTTCAAACTATAAAAACAGTCCACCAAAGGACAGATTCGAGAATTATTTGATTTTTAGGGGCATTTTGGTCATTCCTCCTCACCCAAAATCCATCCAAACCCTATATTAAAGACTATTAGAAGCAATATATGTTATATTTCATCAAATTCCCTCAAAAAGAAAACCCTAAGCTCCTACATCCAACTTCAAGAACCTCCAAAGTTCACCATTAATTCTGCAAATTTATTCAAGATTCCAAGTTCCTAGTTCAAGAAATCCAAGAACCATCATTCAAAGGCATGATTAACATCTCAAAAACGAGTATCGATCTAAAGTTTGTCATTCAAGGTATGTGGAGTTTTTCAACAAGAACTCTCTTCGTTATTGTGCCCAAAAGTAATTTTCTTTACAAAGGCATGATTTTTATTTTATTTTTATGAATTTAAAGCATGAACCTATATATTATGATGATTATTATGAAATCTTGATGTTTATGATTTTGAAAGGTGAATTTTCATGTGTGGAGATATAAAGCATGAATCTTGAACGATATTAATCATGATTTTGATATTTGGGTCGTGAATCCCCATTGGAAATTGTATTTCTTTTAAAAAGTGTGTGTTATAAGCACGTTGATGTTGAATATTTGAGATATTTTGAATGATTTAACCTTTTGGTCTTAATGGAGTTATTTTGAACTCAAGTGTGAAAGAAATCCACAACGTGGTTGATTTTGATAGATGGGAAGCATGATGGCTTCCGATGTATATTTACATATTACTGAAATTGTTTTGTTGTGGATTGTCTTTGAAATGATCTGAGCTGAGTCCAGGAAAAATCTTTAGCACCGAGTGGGAAGTATAAAGCGACCTTACTTCCCTAAAGCTACGTGCCCCCGTAGGAGTGAGCCTGAGGCTGATTTATATTGTAACCACTAGTTTGTGTGGATTTGATATCGATAGTCCAACTCCGATGGCAAGGATAGGACGACTCTCCCCAACCTGGGTTGTACGTTGGACTCCATGTAGCTCACATAGTTTATGTTGGTTATAGGATCTCTCAGTAAGTGTGTGTTTTCTTGTGTCTATGGTGAATGGTTAAGTGATTTGAAAGTGGAATTGTGAAAGTTATTCTTTCAAAAGATTTAAATGTTATTTACGTTATGAAAATTTATATTCTTGATGAACTGAAAGTGAGTGACAAATTATATAAGACTCACATGTGTTATTATACTTATTTCATCCTCTCATGATTATGATGATTTTCTTCAGACTATGTGAGTCTTTTATACATCCTGCATATTTCTTATAAATTTTTATCTTAATGATGTTTATACAACTACATACACCCCCATATACTCGATTCCTTTCCATGGTACTGACCCATATCTTTGGTGTGTGCTGCATTTTCTTGGAATGTAGCTTCAGGTGCTCAGTTCTAGGTTCAATAATGATTCTTCGGGCACGCTGTTCTACATCCTCTGTTATGGTGATTCCTCATGTTTCAAGACGTGATGTCTGATGTTGGTTTTATGGAATCGTTTACATTTGATAACTGAGTATGAGTAAGTTGGGGCATGTCTTAATGGCTCGCTAGTTTTATTGATTTTCTTAGAGGCTTCTCAGACTAGTATAGATGTTGGGAGTTAATAATAAGTCGTATTTTGTTATCTTTATGAAATTCTTTTATTCTTGGACGATGACTAGTCTGTTGATATTTGAGGGTTGTTTATGGAAACCCCATTGATTTGTGTTGAACTAAATGAAAATGGCTCAAAGGGTTAGCTTGGGGCTACTCGTAGCCTCAAGCACCGTGTGACACTCTGGGTCCTGCTTTTCGGGGAGTTACAAACTTGGTATCAGAACCTAAGGTTTTAAGGTGTCTTAGGAAGTCTGACAAGCCACGTTAAGTAGAGTCTTGATCATCGGTGTGTAGCGCGCCACATCTATGAGCAAGAGGCTACAAGACGTTTTAGGAAAAATTGTGATTTTTTCTTTCAGAAGTCTATCGTGCTTAAAGTGTCTCTCTATGCTATTTATTCATGCTTTCCTCTTTCAGAAATATGCCTCCATGTCGAGCGAGAAGAAATAATGATGTTCAGCAACCTCAACCCACTGACCCATTGAATGAAAACGTGTTTCATGCTGAATTTCGGGCATCCTTTCAAGTGCTGGCCCAAGCTATTACTGTAAATGTTTAGGCCAACCCGGCTCCGGCTCCACAGCAGCAGAAAGGTGATTCAACTGCTGCCCGGATCCATGACTTCATGCGGATGAATCCGACGAAATACTATGGGTCCAAGTCTGATGAGGATCCATGGTTGTTTTTAGAAGAGGTGTGGAAGATTACTCAGGTGATAGCTTATACTACTAGATATTTGAAACGCCATGAGAAAAATTACCCCACCCATGAGCTTGAGTTGGCTGCTGTTGTGAACAGTAAAACGTGCAGGAAAAAGTATTGAGGCCTGGCGTATTTTTGCTCCAACTTTAAATGATTATAACTCCTTGTACATAATGATCTGGGTGATCTACTACACATCAATGAAAAGATCTGTCATTTCTCTTCGCGATGAAATTGGTTTCATCCAATTTATCTATCGGAGAAAAAAGCTATGGTCGATCTACTAAGCATATCAATAGTGAATTTTTTGGTCAACTTCAAACAATCATAACTCCTCATACAAAATGATCTGCGTGAGATACTCTATATCAATTGAAAGATATGAGAGTCCTCTTTCTAATGAAATTGGTTTCATCCAATTTGGATATCGGAGTAAAATGTTATGTCGATCTACTTCAAACTATCAAAACAGTCCACCAAAGGACAGATTCTAGAATTATTTGATTTTTAGGGGAGTTTTGGTCATTCTCCCTCACCCAAAATCCATCCAAACCCTATATTAAAGCCTATTAGAAGTATTATATATTATATTTCATCAAATTCCCTCAAAAAGAAAAGCCTAAGCTCCTATATCCAACTTCAAGAACCTCCACAGTTCACCATTAATTCTGCAAATTTATTCAAGATTCCAAGTTCCTAGTTCAAGAACTCCAAGAACCATCATTCGAAGGCACGATTAACATCTCAAAAACGAGTATCGATCTAAAGTTCATCATTCAATGTATGTGGAGTTTTTCAACAAGAACTCTCTTTCGTTCTTGTGCCCAAAAGTAATTTTCTTCACAAAGGCATGATTTTTATTTTATTTTTATGAATTTGAAGCATGAACCCATATCTTATGATGATTATTATGAAATCTTGATGTTTATGATTTTGAAAGATGAATTTACATGTGTGGAGATATAAAGCATGAATCTTGAACGATATTTATCATGATTTTGATATTTGGGTTGTGAATCCCCATTGGAAATTATGTGTTTTTTGAGAAAGTGTGTGTTATAAGCACGTTGATGTTGAATATTTGAGATATTTTAAATGATTTAACCTTTTGTTCTTAATAGAGTTGTTTTGAACTCAAGTGTGAAAGAAATCTACAACGTGGTTGATTTTGATAGATGAGAAGCATGATGGCTCCCGATGTATATTTATATATTACTGAAATTGTTTTGTTGTGGATTGTCTTTGAAATGATCTGAGCTAAGCATGAAAGAAATCTTTAGCACTGAGTGGGAGGTATACAGCGACCTTACTTTCCTAGAACTACGTGCCCTCGTAGGAGTGAGACTGAGGCTGATTTATATAGTGATCACTATTTGTGTGGATTTGAGATCGATAGTCCTACTCTGATGGCAAGGATAGGACGGCTCTCCCCAACGTGGGTTGTGCATTGGACTCCATGTAGCTCACATAGTTTATGTCGGTTATAGAATCTCCCAGTGTATGTGTGTTTTCTTGTGTCTATGGTGAATGGTGTAGTGATTTGAAAGTGAAATTGTGAAAGTTATTCTTTCAAAAGATTTAAATGATATTTACATTATGAGAATTGATATTCTTGATGAACTGAAAGTGATTGACAAATTATATGATGACTCACATGTGTTATTGTACTTATTTCATCCTCTTATGATTATGATGATTTTCTTCGAGCTATGTGAGTCTTTCATACTTTCTGCATATTTCTTATAAATATTTATGATGATTATATTTATACAATTGCATACACCCCCATATACTCAGTTCCTTTCTATGGTACTGACCCACATCTTCAGATGTGGGATGCATTTTCTCGAAATATAGCTTCAGGTGCTCAGTTACAAGTTCGACAGTGATTTTTCGAGCATGCTTTTCTACATTCTCTGTTGTGGTGAGTCCTCATGTTTCAAGGACGTGATGTCTGATGTTGGTTTCATAGAATTGTTTACATTTGATAACTAAGTATGAGTCAGTTGGGGCATGTCTCAATGGCTTACTGGTTTTATTGATTTTCTTAGAGGCTTGTCAGACTAGTATAGATGTTGGGAGTTGACTAATAAGTCGTATTTTGTTATCTTTTTGAAATTCTTTTATTCTTGGATGATGATTACTCTGTTGATATTTGAGGGTTATTTATGGAAACCCTATTGATTTATGTTGAACTGAATGAAAATGGCTCAAAGGGTTAGCTTGGGGCTACTCGTAGCCTCAAACACCGTGTGATGCTTTGGGACCCATTTTCTGGGGTGTTACAGTTAATATTTGGTGCACATCTAATATAATATTAGAAGAATCAATTTTTTATCTTATAAAAGTGATAAAACATATAGAGCTATTTTTGTAAGGTACGACAACTGAATATATATTAATTATTTTGAAAGTGTATTTTAAGCTTGAAACATAAGTTGGATTTTAGAAAAATGAGAAATACTAAAATAAATGTCATGGAAGTCCATCAATCTTGAACGTGATCAGGTTAAATGGAGAGGACTCCACTAGACATGGCTCTACAAATCGATCCTAGGATGCTTCTAAAAAGTATCTCTAATACCATGCTTCTCACACCTCGAATAAGATCCTAGGTTGAAGGATAAGTTGAATTCTATGCCAGTTTTGACCCTTTTCGAGGCCACAGATGGTTTTATAGTGTTTGATAATGTGACACATGAGGGATTGGGTTGTGTTTTAGTGTAGCATGGCAAGGATATGGCCTATCTTTCTAGGAAACTTAAGGTTCATAATAGGAACTATTTGACTCAGGCCTTGGAGTAGTCAATTATGGTTTTTTGCTTTGAAGATTTAGAGCCATTATCTGTATGGGGTGCATGTGGATATATATTTGAATCATAAGATCTTGCAGTATGTATTTACTCAGAAGGATTTGAATCTAAGGTAGAGGCAGCAACTCGAATTAGTTAAAGAATATGACAAAAGTATTCACTACCATCTAGGAAAGCTAATATTATTGCTGTTGCTTTTAGAAGGTTACCTATTGGAGGTTAGCCCATGTTGATTAAGAGAAAACACAATTAGCGAAGGACATTCACAGGTTAGCTAACTGTGAAATTCCTCTTTTGGACTCTAAAGATGGAAGGATGGTTGTTCAAGAAGTGATTAAATCATATTTTATCCCTGAGGTAAAGGAGAAGCAAGCTTTGGACCCCATTCTTTTACATATTAAGGATGATATGGGTCAGTAAAAGGTTCTGTCATTTGATATTGGGGGAGATAGTATCCTGAGGTACCATAGTGGGTTGTGTATTTCTGATTTTGATGGGCTGCAGGAAAGGATCTTGAATGAAGCTCATGAGTCCAGATATACAGTTTATCCGGTTTAACTAAGATGTATAATGACATGAAGGAAATCTACTATTGTAATAATTTGAAGAAGGATGTGGGAAATTTTGTTGCTAAGTGTATAATTTGTCAACAAGTCAAGGTTTAACACTTGAGGACTGGTTACATGTCTCAAGAGATAGAGTTAGCCATGTGGAAGTTGGATATGATTAATATGGATTTCATTATAGCTCTTTTGTAGTCTCACAATCAGTATGATTCAATTTGGGTCATTATAGATAGAATGACTAAGTTTGCTCACTTCTTCCCTATGAGAACTAACTACTCAGGATAGGACTACACAAAGTTTTTATTCAGGAGATTGTAAAGTTACATGGTGAACCAATGTCCATCATTTTAGATCGAGGTACATAGTTTTGATGTCACTTTTGGCCCGTAGCAACGCTTTCCACCCTGAAATGGATAAGCAAGTAGAGCATACTATTTAGACTTTATAGGATATGTTATGTTCCTGTGTGATTTATTTTAAGGGAATTTGGGCTGATGATGTACCTCTTACTGAGTTCTCGTACAATAATAGTTATAATTCTAGTTTTCAGTTGGCTCTTTTTTAGGATTTTTATGGTAGAAGGTGTAGGTATCCTATTGGGTGGTTTGAGATTGGTGAAACTAGGTTGATTGGTCCTGACTTGGTTTACCAATCTATTTAGAAGGTAAAAGTTATTAGAGAAGAGTTAAAAGTGCTTAGAGTCGCTAAAAGTCTTATGTGGATATGAGGTAAAGAGGGTTGGAGTTTGAAGTAAATTATTAGGTATTCTTGAAGGTATCTCCTATGAAGGAGTTATGAGGATTGGGAAGAAAAGGAAGCTCAATCCCCGTTATGTTGGTCCATATTAGATTTTGAGAAGAATTAGGAATATTACTTATGAGTTGGATTTTGCTTTCGAGTTTGGGTTCCATTCATCCAGTGTTCCATGAGTTGATCTAAAAAAGTGTGTGGGTAATCCTTCCTTGATAATGCCTATTGAGGATGTTGGTGTTACATATTCCTTATCTTATGAGAAAGTTTTGAATAAAATATTGGATAGGTAAGTTCATAGGTTGAGGACCAAGGATGTGGCTTTGGTAAAGGTTCTTTATAGAAACCAAAAGTTAAAAGTGGCTACATGGGAAGTTATGGAGGATATAGAGGCCAATTATCCATTGTTGTTCCACAAGTTGGAAAAAAATGCTTAAGGTATGAGTTTCGTTTTCCTCTTATCTCTCTTTAAGTTTGATTCTGGGGTATTCTTGCTATTCTCGTGCCAAAAGTGTCTTAACTCATTATTCGGAGATGAATGATCCTAAGTAGGGGATAATGTAAGAAACCATAAAATTTTGAGAATTTTATTTTTGGCATTCCAGCATATACAATATCGATTTTTGACATAAATTATGTTTAGATGTCTTAAAATGGTAATTTGGGAATATTTTAGAATTTTTAAAAGGGTTTCGAGGTTATTTTAGGACCCCAAGATAGTGAGGGTCCACAATATCATCATGTCATTGAGATTACCCTCCGACATATCAGCGTGGCACGAAGGATAGGATCCATTGTAACATTGTGCCATGCCAGTGTATTAAGTTCATCTATTTTTTGTTTTTTCCTTTCGGGTGAGGGGCTTTTGGTCTTTTTACCCCTTGTATGGCCTTTAGACATAAAATAAGCCTCTTTTGTTCAATTCTCAAAGATCAAAATCATCCATTCTCTCTTAAAACTCAAAACCCAAGAACATTTAAGGGTTTCCCAGTACATTTATCATTCGGGATCAAAACTTCAAATTGACTTCAATTCATGTGTGTTTTAGTCATGTTTCTCTTCCTTAAACTATAATTTAACACTGAGGCATGAATTGAATGGATTTTTTTGTGATTTAAATTGTGTGTTTTGAAATTGGGTTTGGGGTATTGGTTGCTACAAATTGAATTACTTGTCCCATATTTTGAATTGAATATTTATGCTTTAAATTGATGTTTAGGGACTGAATTTGTACATTATTTAAATAATTGGAATAAGGGCCTTGGGTATCCCCAAATTGGATGAATTTTGGTTTAAAATGGTATGAACCGCAACCCATTTTGTAAATTTGTCTTTTATTATGGAAAATTGCGTGGTATAACTTGCTTTTGAACCGAATGTAAAACATTAATGGATAAATGGATATGTAAATGGATTTGGATGGACTTGGAGGACATGGTTCGGATTTTTAAATGGAACTTGGGAGTTAATGTGGTTACATGGATTTGTTTGACATGTTTAATTTAGCTTGCAAGCATAATGGTATGATGATCCCAAGTGGTAAAGGACTTAATGAATGATTCTTGAGTGAACGTTTTGAATTATGTGCAAATTGTCTTAATTTTGGATTAAAAGGGGTGTAAGTCATGGGGAGACGAACATTGAAACCCATGTTTACCGGCATTAGGGGGTTTATATGACCATGTGCTTGACACACACTTGATATACATATTTTCGATGACTATTTCCCATGGTAGCTTTAATTTTCTCTCGTATTTTCCTTGGTTCATGCTGCTAATATACATTGGGTCCCGTCTAGCAGGGGGATCTGAACCCATATAGCCCATGGTTACCTTTAGGGTGAATCGAGATACAAAGTCTAGGTTTATATTTTTAAACTCTCATTTTCATGACCCTTTCCCTATACCGACATCTTATATATGTATATATGAATGTGTGCATGTGGTTTGACTAATTTTAGACATGGCATTATTTTATCGCTTCTCCTGAGTTTTATGCTAGTACTTATCCCACGAACCGTTCTAGGATGCTACATCATTTCATGATATAGGGTCTGAAGACTTTTCAGTTTCTCCTACATAGAATTAGGTGGATTAGCATGTCTATCATGTTGTTGTGAAGTGGTGATCCTCCATTCTTTGAAAGGCCTTATCATTTCATTATTCTTTCTTTATTGATTGAGTACTTTTGGAAATTTTTTGGTCATAGTCGATGGCATGTACCGACTTAGTTGTTATTCTTGTTTAGAGGCTTTCATGGGTAGATGTGTGTTGATTATTGATTGACTCTTAAAGCTCATTTAAGTTATCTATTATCTTTCATTTCTATCTTAATCGGCTTCTGCTTTATCTTTATGATTATCTTTGTTCTCGTGAGGTTAGACGATAGGGGTGGTATTCAGTTTATGGTCGACTTGAGATGCCCATCACGGATAGGACCTGATTCGGGTCGTGACAATCAATCATCTTGGAATGATTCATAATACTCTCAAACGGGCCATCTGAAGTCACTAACTAAACCATCTCCAATTATAGAGAAGTAGACAATCCTTTCACTAACTTTCTGATCCTCTCAATGTCTATGGAGATACTACCCATAGAATGCCTAGACAAATGAAATAACCCAAAACATTATTATTCTTAATTAAGATGTAAAGATGAACCTAGACTCAGCTTAGCTCAAATTTAAGGAATTTAGGGCTATTCTACTTTTGGATCAAATCTATGGGAATAGAAGTTGAATGAAATCTAGTATTTATATGATTAGTAATAGCAGGTTTGATATCATAGTTGGATATCCAACATCTATAGGAAGTCAACATGCTTTTAGCACCTGAAAAGAGCTATGAAATTCTGATTACATTGTTTTCTTGGAGGGGTTGATTTAGATTATCAAGATTCATAGTCTGTGTTGTAAAATAAGGAAAACTAAAATATTTCTTGTGTTAATACCTAAGACATTGAAATTCTACCAAAACAATGTTAAGGAAACTGTAAAGACGACCTTCAGTAAAATTGGCGTGACCAATGGATCAAAAGTTTAACCACTACATGTTAATTATCCACTTCAGAGGTAGTGCATGATAAAATATCATTTTTTTAAAACCCAAAAAATATTTTAATTCCCCACTTTTCAAACAATGTGCCAGGGCACTGGGGATTGGCACTAGGAGGAAATTTGAGATAATTCAACTTTGGAGTTAACTAATTACGTTCTAGACTTGAATTTTCTTTCTTTAATCTTAGAAAATCACTAAAAAATAGATTAATGGTAGGTTTTAGGGTTGAATCTAGGTTTATGAAAATTAATGTAAAATGAGGTAATTTCTTATAAATTCTGTATATAAGGACCCTAGGGTGTTAAAAACACTAATGGAACTAGAATTAAGACTAAATATGCAAGGGTGTTAGAACACACTAATGGGACTCGAATTATGACCAAATATGCTAAATTAAGTGGTGTTCATGAATCTAAAATGATAAGGAAATTCTAACATGACAAATAGGATAAATTATGATTAAAATCAGTGATTTCTAATCCTAAAACTTTATAGAAGGCTGAATTATTGTAATACATGTATATTGGATGATTGTATAGATCAATAACAAGTTGAATGAAAATGAAAGAGAAAAAGTATGGCTTAAAGGTGACTTTGAGCAAAGGAGTTGAGATAGACTATTGTTGTTTGTAGCATATAGACTTTCTTAGCTTTGTGCTTATTGGAGATTTAAGCATCTATAATTATCTTTTGGATTGGTTGTATTTGATAAATACTTTGTATTTTCATTTCATTGTGATGGGGTGTTTAGGTAATAGGTTGGGTACCATGCTGATACAATAAAATGTGTTGTGATAATGGATCGGGTACCACACTTATATAATACAATATGATATGACCATGGGTTGGGTACCCTACTGGTATGTTGTGATGTGAAGATGAGGATTATATAGGTAAGAGATGATCATACATCTTGCATACATGCACTCATTTATATGCATTGAGTGCCATTTAATGAATATATATGATGACAAAAGATTGATGAAAATGATTAAGTATGAACGCTTGTAAAGTAGTCTTGCGAGTATAATTATATAATGAATTATGATGCGTTTTTTGATTGATATTATTAATTATTAATCTTGTTATGATCGGACTTGTACTTTTCTGACTTGATTACTTGAACATTGCCAAGTTAGTCGACCTATGATGCTTATCGGTACTTGTCGATGTAGTGATGCTACATACTTTATTCATTTTGTTGAGTGAACAATATATTCCAGTGGTTGACAAATGATCTCAACCTTAGACAGTGGTTCAATCTTGTTTTCAAGGGTTTGCACCGTATCCGGGCAACTTTCACATCTTCTATGATGCTATATCCTATGATTTGGGACTAAGACAATTTCCCTTTATATTTTGTTTGGATATTCACATTAGTTTTAGACTCAGTTATTCTTTTTAGATATTCTTGTGCGGTGACTTTAGGTCCTAAGAAATTGTAATAAATAGAGGTTTCTGCACTCTACAACATTTTATGGATGATTATGTTTGAAAAATTATTAGTGATTGAATGAGATATTTCTAGAACTCTTTGAAAAGTTTGTAAGTTAATACTATAATGAATGTAGAGATAACACTTAAGTAAGTAAAAGTGAGCATGGTATGGTTCTCCTGCCATAGGCTAGGGTTGGTTCCAATCATGACTATTTGGGTTGTAAAAGAGATGGGACCAGAGCACTAGGTTAATAAATTTCATCATACAAGAATACATCTAGTAGAGTCCTTTAAAATGGTAGGAAGATATCTGTACTTTTCTTTGGAAGGCTATGGAAATTTTTGAATAAACTATTTTCTTCACTTCTTTCACGTTATAATACGAATCCAATTGATATCTTATAATCCAAATCGGTATCTAATGCTTTTACTATTGTTAATAGATGGTTCATACTAATCCTACTAGAGCAGTAGCAACAACACCCGTGACACTACCTGTAGCACTGTAATAACCCTCTAGATCAATTTATTGATTTACATACATTTCTGGCATTTCAAACTTTTCCATAGTGGCTAAAGGTGATTTATGACTTGGCAAAACTATCAGTTTGGTGATAGGAAAATTTCTTTGTATTTTAGGCTAATTTCTCTATTTGGAAGCTGTTACTTTTTAGGATTTGGTCTCGGACCAAAACTCCTACTATATGACCTCGGATGAGAATTCCAATAGTGTCTTAAGCTCGAGAACCTTAGTTTTAGGCTAGGGGACCTTTGATTTAGGTCTCGAGTCTTTCAGACTCCTTTTATGATGAATTATTTGAAAAATTGAACTATAGGTATGGGCCTAACATTCAGTCCAAACGATCTGATGAAAGTTTCGATGGTTACATTAATTCCAAAATGTCGAATTTGGTTTGGTAGAATATTTTTTTTGTGCGGACATAGTAAAATCTAGTGCACCAGGTCACTGGAGGAACCTTATTCACGATATCTATAAATCACAATCGTGTTGGTAGAATCGTTTTTGTGATAGCCATAGATTGTAATCGAGAGAAGTAATTTTCCCTTTTCCAGATAGCTATTGTCGCAAAAGAGACTGCCATGATAGAGACACCCGAGCACTTGGGATGGTATAAATACTTTTTTTTCAACTTATTTTTTCCATATTGTCATTTATTTCCAAGATATCTAAACTCAGAAATTGAGAAAGCTTGGGATTAAAGCTTGTGGGTGATTTGAGATCTTGGATAACAATATCTTTTATCATTTTCCTTCGATTTTATGGTAAATTCTTTGTAATTAGGGATTTGAATTCCTAAACGTTAAGGATAGATTTGAGACCCAAATTGCGCTTTGTTTGTGTTTAACTTTTGAGCACAACTTCCTTGTCCTTTAAGGGACCTCGTGACTGGTTAAATTTTGGAATACATTTAAGAGCCCTGTAGGCCCATTAGTGACCCTAAATTTGACTTGACCTATTATATGGAAATATGAATCTCATTTTAATCCTAATGACACGTATATTATTATTTTGCTTGCACAGAAGAATTTTGAGATCGTGGAGTGAAGATAGACATTTTAAGGACGATTCAAGGATTTACAGTTTGGGTTCGAGTTAGGATTTTGTCTACTCTTCTCCAAATATTCTATTTTACATATATTCCATGTTAAATAGGAATGTTGGGATATGATTGTTGGAATCACAAGTGACTTTGCCTAAATTATGAGCTTGAGGGCTAGAAGGGTATTTGACCCTTAAGTTGTGATACTTATTATACTTCTACAATCCTATTACCCTAGGTTGTTAGCATAATAGTTATTGTTTAGACTAATGAATCTTTAGAAATGTTTATATATTACATGGAGAATTGTGATTGGTTTTCCGTAGAGCATGAAATTATGATTATGTCGGTTATACATTTGGGCCAAGGCCGTGATTATGATACTGTAGTTATTGCAGGCATATTATTGGGCCTAAGGCCATGTTCACGATATTTACTTGTTATGTTCTAGGAAGTATTACATTTTTATATAGAAAATGGTCGAGGTTTATCGAAATATTGATGCTTATAATGGTATTGGTTGAATAATGTTGATGGAATACATAGATTTGGTACAATCTTGATCACTTAGACGGTAAGTGGTATGATCCAAACTAAAATATGGCCTTGTTACTATTTTCTTAAAAAGGGATATACTACCACTTTTCACTTTCAAAGTAGATATCTTCATAATGGGAATCGTACCAACTTAATGAAAAACTTGTAAGCCTTCGAGACTAATAATGATGATCTTATAGATTTGACCGAGATGGATTCCTTCCATAGTTTTACTACTACTAATTATTTCAGTCAAGAGAGATTTTGACCTTTTTACACTCCTATAATAATTTAGTCCTGAAATTATCCCGGACAATGGAATCATGAATTTGTACTCTTTTTAACCATGGCTCTATCCGTGCAATTATAGATACATATATATATGTATATACATATGTAGATTTGGTACTAATTTAATAGTCAATGGATTATCGGTTTGAGTCTGGTGGTTGATCATGTTATTAGTGATATGAGTTTTAGATTAAATATGGCGGGTGATGATGATGTTGATGATAAGTTATGGATTAAGTCTGATGGTTGATGATGATATGGATGAGATAAGTTATGCACTGAGTTACTTTATCGTATTTATATCTATCATGGTATTAAGAATTATGTCTTGGTATTTATTCTAGTATGCATATTGCCTATCACCAGTATGCACCTATATCTATCAGCCTTGTGGTAGTAGTATAGGTATAGGTGCGAGTGCTTGTAGTATATTGTGTGGAGCTTGTATCAATTAGCCTTATGGGTTGGCATAGGTATAGGCTTGGATTGTTGTTTACTGAGTGTTGATTGAACCTTCTAAGCCTATGACGGTGGTAGTTTATGAAAGGCCCGAATGGTTATTATTTGCCTGGACTAGCCTGCTACCTTGTATTGTTATTTTTACTACCATTATGGTTGGTTTTTAATATGTTGACTATTGGATTGGTATTGAGATTTGAGGTATGATTTTTTTTATGTTACCTTACAGTTATATTATTATGGATAAATATCTTATGTTTAGACATATGAAATATGATGTGCAATAGAAATATAGGACTTTTGATGCTTAAAATAAGAAAAATATGAATGTTTTTGAGGTTATTTTGTTAGATATGATGCGTTCTGGGTATGCTTTGGAGGAAATCATGTTTTTGATGATAAGTTCATGAAAAATATGAAATAAAGTGTTTTGGCTACTTTTTGGATCAATTATGGATGTTCCAAACAATTTCCCACTTCTTTATTATTAAAAAATGTTCGAGAATCGAAGAAGAGCTAAAAAGCTATCTCCCGACACTTACTAAGTCAACATGTGGACCGCAAGTAGGACCTACAAACCATAAGTAGGCAAACTAAGTGCCAAAAGTCCAAAATATTGAGATTTGACCTGCAAGATATTTTCATCCTAGTACCTACACCCTGTACCTGCACCTACCATGCTAATAACAGGTACGACCTGTGCCCAAGGTCAGGGCGCCAGTAGGGGCCATAAGTGTCCACTAACCCTGTTTCCTTCTATTTTATTTGGAATTTGGTTTTAGGGTTTCCTTATGTACTATAAATACCCTTTCTGTATTTTTAGTTTGAGTTACGCACAATTGATACACATAAATATATTTTGATTACAAGATTCAATTTTTGATCTTTCTATTCTCTTATATTGACTTTAGTTGATTAATTCAGTTATATTTGTGGGTTTTTACACTTCTTATCATTGTTATTTAATCTATGCTTTCAATTATAAACGTTATTGATTTCTTCACGAACATGAGCGGTAAAACCCATAGCTAGGGTTGTGGAAATCCAAGCAGATTGACGAGGTAGGGGAAGTGTCGTTGTTGTTTTGAATCAATTCCCTTTCATGTATTTCTTTATCTTTATTATAATATTTTCTTAATAGGTTCACACATTAGGATCCCACCTAAATATTGCTAGTTACCCCAAAAGAGGAGTAATGACTAGGGAAATATAAAGACAATAGTAATTTGGAGTTTAACTGTTGATCCATGCTTTTAGGGTTTATCTAACTAAGATGGTTAGATTTCATCTTATAACTAGAGACTGAAAAGGTAATCGTTAACTTGGATAAAGATAATGGTTAGTAAGGTGACATCTTGATACTCAAAAGGTAAATGGTGAAATCGTTCTGCTTGTCCAAAATACTGTAAAAGGTACATAACTTATCAATTTTGTATGCAAAGTATCAGGTTGGTTCAACAAAGAACACAATTATCATGTTCACCAATGACTGATAACAATCGAAGTTGATATAATTACCTACTTGAGATTACTACATAACCCCCCTCTCGCACCTCATTTACAATTCCACTTCTGCCCATTAACTATAACTGATGAGATCCACAATTCCACATTTTTCCTTAGGATTCAACCCCAATATTCATTAGGTTACTATATTTTGATAGTGACTGTATCATCTTCTGAGAGAAGGTGTAGTTTGGATGTCATCAAAATTTTAGCGCCGTTAACAGGGAATACTATGTTGATTTATGAATTGAAGTTGTTGCAGTTATTAGGTTTTTATTTTTATTTTTTCCTACTTGGTCATATGCTGGTGTATACCTATCACACAACATAGAGGTAATCCCTTACTCCAACTAAATCCGAATCCAAAGAGGATCCTACAAACACCTAGTTGGATGTCTGAGCAGAAAAAAGATAAACTTCCTTAGAGGGTTCGTGATATTATACTTCCTCTTCCTCCAAAAATATTAAAAGATATTGTTGATAGAATGATTAGTGAGCTTTAGCTCAAGCTAAAACTGAGAGTATGGCAATGGAAAAAGCTTAGCAGGTAGCTAGAGAGGCAAAGCTAGCTGAGATAAGAAAAATAGCAGACCTACAAGCAGCACTCAGTGGAAACCAAAATAGAGCTAAAGGGGCTTATGTTCAAGCAATACTAGCATATCATTATGTCAAACCATATATAGAAGATGAAGAAGACTTGGGATATGTTGAGTCGGCAGAGACTTGAGCCATAGTTTCTCCTATGTTACCCCAGGCATCAAGTTTGACATCACGAGAGCAATGATCCAGCTCTTGAATCTGAATTGTATGTATGTAGGTCTGCCTACACATGATTCAAACTTGCACCTTGCTAATTTAATCGAGATCTACAGTTTTTATGCAAATCAAAGAATGAATTAGGAAGCGGTTAGATTGAGGTTATTTCCCTCCTCACTTATAGGAGAAACGTCTTTATTATTGGGGGAACTGCCAAGAGTTTTTACCACTACATAGAATGAGTTACGTAGGTAATTCTTTAACAGGTTCTTTCCTCCATCCTTGATGCTATAACATAAGGACAATATTTATAATTTCAGGTAGTATAATTAGTGTCTTTGTATGAGTCATGGTTTATGTGAAAGAAGAATCTGAGTGTGGTTCCCAACCATCAGTTCTATGGAACGAGCTTATTTGAGATATTTTACCAAACCTTAACAATCAACTCTAGAGCCATGGCAGAAACTATATCTTGAGGAACTTTTATGAGACTACGCTGGAAGGTAGAGTCAGAGATGTTAGATTAGATCTCACTCGCTAACTGAAGGTGGTAAACTCGCGAGGTTGAGAGTGGATCTGGCACATATACTTCTGGTGCCTCCTATGACTAGAAAGTAGTTGATGACACAGTAGCGCTAGAGATTGCATTTCTATGAACTAATCTAGGGGTAATAGCAAAGCAACTTACAATAATGGCTTCTGAGAAAGTAAATATATTAGCAGCACATGGGTTAACTTCCAAAGCTAATGAGTCAGAATTATAAGAGGAAGCAAATTATCTAGATACAAAGGTCGGAATTACTGTGATAGATACAAAGACTGTAGAAGAAAGTGAGATGGTGACTGGAGCAAGAACGATGACTACAAAGATAAAGGTGATAAGTACATTTACCTGACAGACGAGATGCATAATCCATAATTGAAGAGATGTTTTCTAAGCTGGTGAGGGTTTAAGAAAATTAAGATATTAGCCTTAAGGAGAGTAAGGGATATATTTCACGATTGACCTAGAAATTCAAGTCATATACAACTGCTATCAAGCAGTTGGAGCACCAGTTTCAGGAGATTTGAGCAACTCTAAACCAGAGGCAGCCAAGTACCCTTCCAACCAACATGGTACAAAATTTGAGAAATGATGGTCATGTACTTTCTATTACCATGAGTAGTATCACTTCTATGGATCCCCATTACCTGCTGTGGAAGATGCTAATGATGAGACACCTACTATTGAGTTTAAAATGGTAACAGGTGATAAGAATAAAACTACTTAAGACAAAGGTAAAGGTCCGGTCATTGAGCTAAAAGTCAGACATATTATAATACCACCCTCATATTTTCTTGAGTGATTGAAGCATAAGAAAAAGGAAGGTAAGCTCAAGCGATTCATTAAGATACTAAAAGAATTGAGCTTGAACATACCTCTTATTAAGGTGTTTGAGTAGATGCCTGTATACACCAGGATCATGAAACAATTGGTCACAAGGAAGAAAGAAGCGATAATTAAGGATGTTGATGGTGTGCACCACTGTAGTGTAGTCATGGCAAGGTGTTTGGCATAGAAAAAGGGTGATCCTAGAGCATTCTCTATAACATCCACTATTTGGTCCTCCCAATTTTCCAAAGCCTTGTGTGACTTAAGGGCCAACATTAATTTGATGTAAGTGGCTGTATTCAAGAAATTGGGCTTAAACACATTAAATCCAACTTCGATGTGGTTATTGATGGTTGATCACATGGTGAATAAACCTTTGGGAATCTCATTTGATGTGATCGTGAGGGTGGATAACTTTATTTTCTAGATGACCTTGTCATCCTGGACTATGAGGTTGCACCGAGATGCCCATTATATTGAGGAGACCATTTATGGCCACAGGTAGAGCGATGCTTGACAAGGAAAAAGGTGAGATAAAATTCAGATTCAATGGTAAGGAGGCTACATTAAACATAAAAATATCAATGAAATAAACAACTGACATGAGGGCAGTGTCGGTGATTAATTTTATTGATGATCCTGGAGGATACTCGTATGGGTATCTTGATGAATTATGAGAAGTCAAGATACCCACGTTGTGTCACGATGTTAAATCAAGTGCTACATTGGAGGCAATCCATAGAGATGTTGGTGAAGTCTTAGTAACCAACACAACTATGTTGTGCTGTGATTTTAAATCTAGCGCTGCGTAGAAGGCAACCCAATATTTTTAGTGTTCACATTTTTGTTGTTTCTCCTTTTTGTAGGTTTTTAGCTCTTGTACATACCCAAAATATGGTAAAAAAAATGCTATATTTATAGATTTCAAGGTAAGTGGGCTTTGTGATCAACCCATAATGGTCAAAAGTCCCACATGGTAAGTTGTGTAACAAGATTAAAAGTTGAAATTTTAAGGATGAAAATGGAAAGTTATGAACTTTGGAATCTAATTTTACTTTTGGACCCTAAACATAATTTTTGGGACTATAAGTACCTTGAAAAATATCAAAATGCCAAGTCTGGATTACAGGAGAGCGAGCCAAAATCTTTGGTCCGACACTTGTGCCCTGCACTTGCGGGCCGCAAGTGGCATCTGCACCCCATGTCTGGTCGCAGGTGGCAGGCATAGGTGGCTATCGCAGCCAGATCACTCAGTATGCCTAATTTTTAATTCATAGTTTGGGCCTACCATCATATATATGGCATAAAACAGCCCCTACCTATATTTAAACAACCTTAACCTCATTCTAAATAATTCAAATCCTTAAAACTTCACTTTTCTCTTTGGATTCAAAGTTTCCTCTTAAAAGATAAACTAACCCCACACTTATGTAAATTCTAAATTGACAGTTATTTGAGATACCAACTTGTTCTAACAGACTAAAAATAAGTTCAAACTTTAGTATTACACAACTTCTTCATAATTCACTTTCGATTCTTCATAAAAGAGGTAACTATCTCGGCTCCTAATGGTTATACATTGATATACTTATTGATTTAAAAAGTTAAGATGTGTATTCCATAGAAAAATATATAAAATCTATAATGCTTCTATGTAAGAGCCTTGAAGTAACCTAAAATCTTAATTTAGGACATTATTTTGAAGTAAAATCTAAAGTTAGGCCCCAATCGAAGGTTGAACTTGAATGAATAGAGTTATAACACTAGTTGATCATGTCTATTTGCATTGAAAGTTATGATTAGGTGTGGGGACATTGGACTTGTTGAATTTCAAATAGGTTAAAGGGGTCTGAAAATTGATGAAAAATTTGAATAATTTGAATTTTGAATTTTTCTTCAACTTTTCCTATCTCTCACTTTATTGGAAACTAACAACTGGTTTTTTAGGTAAATTTGAAGCCTAATGCTATGAATAAAAAGAAGGTCAATACCTCAAGGAGACGATCAGAGTTTCCCAAGCCTAGTGGTTCAGTGGAGAAGTACCCGAGGAAGCAACGTAGAGACACTGTAGCTAGGGTAACACATAGTGTTACTAGAGGAAAGATGCACTAGACTGCTCAGACAGTTGCAGCACAACCAAGGATGAAGTCAGCATGGATGTAACCCTCACACACTCCTCCACCTAATGATTATGATGATGAGGGGGAGATAAATTCTTAGTCTACTCAATAGCGTGTTGCTCAAGTGCCCTAGTCTAAGAAGGGGTCCTAGAAATCATCTGAGTAGGTAGAGTAGGAGGAGTTATCAGTAGTATCCTAGTCTGAGGAAGGTACCACTACTCATGTACAATAGATAAATGTACCTCAGTCTGGGGAGGGTAAAGGGAAGCCTTCTCATATTGCATCAGTACAACAGTGGAGGATTCCCACACTCACATACACCTCAGAAGCACCTGTTAATGAGGGAAACTCGAGGTTGTTCATGGAAGAGATACATGAGATATTTGATATTAACAGTTGTATTTGGTAGGTAGGAAGGACTATGATAGATATTTCTGAGGTGAGTTGAGTACCACAGTTGCGGGTGGCATTTTATTGATATCAGTTAAAGTGGATGACTCAACAACTCGATTCTTACAGCCTGGTATGGTGCATGAGTTTTATACATCATATGGATCTGCAATAGTCCTCTCTATGCACAGAGCTCCAGGCCTGATAAGATTCGCAAGGTAGCCACAACTTGATCATACACTGGTTAGAGGGGTCAAAGTTGATATTTCAGTAGAGACTATCCACCAAGGTATCTTCGGCCCAGAGTAAATTACTCTTGCATCTACGGATGATTGTGACCATAGACTGAGGGTTTGATATGATCTACATATCATACGGGAGGCTGAGCACAAATAAGAAAGGGTTAAGATGGATAGTTGGACAGCCAATTGTATTTCACCTATGGGTGGTGCGACCCCATTGTAGAGGGGCACAGTATGATCATGAAGGGCCTATTGACATTTGAGAACATGTTTTGGTATCTACTAATTCGAAACTGACTAATACCCGCTACTTTGAGTAATATGTTGACTTGGGAGAAAGCAACAACAGTTTTGCTTGTATGATGGCCAAATATGCTTTAGATTTTGGTGCCACTCTCTAATATGAGTTATATGAGAGAGTAGTTAGGGAGTTGACTAATCCGCCATTGGCTTGCATGATTCAGATTTTGTGTGATGAGGCCAGTGTAGCTGAGATAATGAGAGTAGATAAGAGGGTACTTACGATGGCGACAACACACATAAAGACTATGAAGTATCTAGCACGTATAGGACTTCCCAGGAGATCGAGAGTGCAGGCAGCAGTACCTAGAGCCCATATTAAAGGCCCAATACATTCCATAGTCTTTTCATACACATACAGGAGATACGAGTGTTATAATTGATATGGAGATAGGGTATAAGAGAGGCTCTAGATTTAAGTACATAGGGCAAGGGGATGCCAACTACTTCTTCTTTATCCAGCTTCAACCTCAGAGCTGGTGGGTGTATATTCAAAGCCTATTCATCCATTCTCTATAGCTTCTACTACAGGTATGATTACTATATCTAGTGAGTTTTTAGAATACCAAGTGGATAAGTAGAGTCTATTGTTTCTAGGTTCTGGGTTGTTGAAACTGAGATGACCACCCTTTATGAGTAGATGAGATCAGGGGTTAGAATTAAATTAGAGCAGGTTGTGGCCAAATGATAGGCTGCACATTCTAAACTATGTTCTAATTTCTAGACACCGTTTAATGAGTTTGAGAGATAGGTACTACCTAATTTATATAGATAAATTCATCAAATCTAGCCCATATGAGGAGGGATTTTTATATACTACTAGTACAGGTATCCACTCTCATAGAGAGTCGTGTAGCAGCCGCTCTGTCAGTTATATCCCAAGTGGTCTAGATATCACCTTTACACACACCAAGATAGTTTGATTTCTTCATGAAGAATGATGAGGAGGTTCCAATAGCTAGGGCCAAGAGAGGTCACATAGATGACTTGTAGAATCATGATATGCTATATGACCTGGCCATTTAAAGGTCTAGACATGATTCAATGGAGACTGCATTCATTAATAGGTTATGGCATATAGCTATAGTAGCGGGTGTATCATCTAGTAGTGTACTACCACCACCACCACCTTTTCTAGCTAATATGCCTCTATTCAAGGATTCTCATGATTCGGGCAACTAGTCCATCCCAATTATGTTCTCACATTCCTCCGTTTAGCTTTATGTTAACGAATTAGGGACAATGCACATTTTTTAGTTTGGGGTGGTCATACCATGCAGCCATGGGTTTTTATTGTCGTGCTTCTTTTCCTATCGACCGCGGTATGGTAGTAGAATTGGAAAATCTAGGATAAATTAGTATTGTATCGTGTTTTGTTTTGATTTTTGTGTTTTTGTGTAATTAGGAGAGTTGTAAATATTTAGGTCAGTTATTATGTTTTTTTTTATTATTAAGGAAAATGATACCCATCCAAATTTTGTGTTTAAGAATTGTATGAATGTATGTATGTGCGAACTTTGTGGATATCATTATGGAATTAGGATTAAGACATAATAATCACTTGCAAAGAATTGCATACTCTTGATAGGTAGTAGTTTGTAATATAGACTCTGTGCCATATGTTTGTGAGATACAACCTAGTTCTCTTTGTATTTTGAATTCAAAACATTCCTGGTTAGTCTTGCCTAGGTTGAATGATAGCTGGTTAAGAAAGCATCATAGGCCTCTTTTTATTTTACTCCACTTTTAGTATACATGACCTTCAATATGTAAATGATATCCCTTGATCCCTCTTTTGATCCTTATAAGCCTATTTTTCTTGTTTCTCCATTCACCTTTCGATTAATATTAGAATGAACCTGTTTTGGACCTAATACTCCTTGGATATTATGCACCTTAACTTGGGTAAAATGCATAAGTTGAGGGTGTCTATCATAGGGGTGCATAGTGTAAAATGGGTATGTAGAAAGGTAAAGTAAGAGGAAAAGTTAGTAGGACTAGGTGTCATAGAAAATGGAAAAGATTTTTTTTTTGAAATAGTGAATGAATAAATAGAAGACCACACCGAACATGAATGTGCAATAAAAGAATAAAAATAGAGAAATAAAAAGAAAATTGTCGAGTAAGTGGGACCCCAAGGTTAGTGTAGTGCGAAAGAGGATTAGTCAATTGATATGACCATATGTACCCTAGCAACCACCAAGCCTATCTTACAAGTTGGGAAAATTCCTATAGTGATCCTAACTATATTTATTGAATACTAAGGTAAAGAAAATAAGGGAAAGCCTATGGTTTTTGATGCACTTTGCTTGAGCCTCTTCTTCTGAGTGTGAGTGTCTCTTAACTATCTTTGCATTGACATGCATGATTTCATATGAGTGAGCGGGACATCTTTGTTGTGAGGGCACATGAGTCCTATTGCCAGCTATTTACTTATTCCAAGTAGTATACTTGTATATATGAGTCGTTGTTTGTAACTAATGTAAATGCATAATTTGATCCTATTGCATCACAATGTTGTCCCTCATGTTCATACACAGTTGTCTTTGAAATGTGAGATTGATGGGGGTATTGTGTCCTGAGCTTAAAATTGTGGATTGATTGCCTTGAATAGCTCAGATTCTCCTAGTTAAGTGTCATTTTTGTTTTTTTGTTTTTTTTTTATTGAGGATATGCAAATTTTCTAAGTTGAAGGTGTTGATATGCTATAGAAATATAACACTTTTGACGCTTACCAAGACAAACAATAACAACAAACCCAGTTTATTCACACATAGTGGGGTCTGGGATGGGTAAAATATACGCAGTTCATAACACTACCTCCAGAGAAGTAGAAAGGTTGTTTTCGATAGACCCCCCCTTAAGACAAAAAATAATAAACAAATTCATAATAAAGAATAAAACAAGATGGAATAGCAAAAACAAGACACCCACAAAGTAATACCCTACACAAACGAACCGAAGGCACCCTATACCCTCATACACCTCACCCAAAATCTCTCCTAACTACTAACTATGATCCACCCACATGCACTAGCTTCTATCCTAATTCGTATCCTCTAAACCTTCCTATATAGGGTCATGTCCTTAATAAGCTATAACTACTCTATGTCACATCTCATTAGCTCTCTTTAATATCTCTTCAGCCTACCCCTACCCTTCCTGAAAGCATCCAAAGCTAGCCTCTCACACCTATGAACTGGGGCATTCGTGCCCTTCGTCATCACACGATCGAACCATCTTAACCGAAATTCTCGCATTTTGTCCTCCCACCAAAGCCACTCGAACCTTTCCCCGGATAGTCTCATTCCTAGCCTTATACCCCTAGTAATCCCACACATCCAATGCAACATCCATTTTTACTCCACCTTTAATTTTTGAATAAAAGAGTCCTTGACTCGCCAACACTCTGCTCCATACAGATGGTCGGACGCACTGCCACTCTATAGAATTTGCCTATAAGTTTGGGCAGCACATTCTTATGACACAACACTCCCAAGAAGAGTCTCCACTTCATCAATCCTTCCCCAATACGGTGGGAGATATCGTCATCAATCTCTTCGTTACCCTAAATAATAGACCCGAGATACTTAAAATTATCCCTCCTACAAACAACCTGGGAATCCAACCTTACTACCACTTTGTTCTCTTACCTCAAGTCTTTATACTTGCATTCTATGTACTCTATATTGCTCCTATTCAACCTGAACCCTTTATACTCAAAGGGTTTGTCTCCAAACCTCTAATTTATCATTCAAATCTCCCCGTTTCTCATCAATTAATACTACATCATCTGCAAAAATCATACACTACGACACCGTTCCTTGATGACACTGTATCACCAAATCCATCATCAACACGAATAAAAACTATCTAAGAGTCGATCCCTGATGCAACCCTATCAAGATAGGGAAATGCTCTGAATCTCCTCCCGCCATCCTCACCTGAGTCTTCGCTCCATCATATATGTCCTTAATCGATCTGATGAATGCCACTGGGACCTCACTCACCTACAAGCATCTCCAAAGAACCTCCCTAAGGACTTTATCGTATGCCTTCTCCAACTCGATAAACACCATGTGTAAATCCTTCTTTCTTTTCGTATACTGCTCAACCAGTCTCTGCACCAGGTGAATTGCCTCCGTCGCCGAGTGATCTAGCGTAAATCCAAACTGATTCTCCAAAATAGACACTATCCTCCTCAACCTCCGCTCGACCACTCTCTACCAAATATTTATAGTGTGACTAAAAACCTTAATACACCTATAGTTGTTGTAACTCTTGATGTCACCGTTGTTCATATATAAAGGAATCATGATACTCTATATCCAAGCCTCGAGTATTTTTGCAATCTTGAAAATGTCGTTAAACAATTTACTCAACAACTTTAAACTAGCCTCACTAGTGAAATTCCAAAAATCTACAAGAAACTCATCCGGCCCCGTCGCCCTACCCTTTCGCAGCCTACGAATAGCCTCGCAAACATCCTCCATCTTAAAACGCCAACAATAACTGAAATCATAACACCAATTTGAGTGCTCTATCTCTCCAAACACAATGTCTCTGTCCTCCTCATCATTTAAGAGTCTATGAAAATACGTCTGCCATCTTCTATTAATATGAACTTCCTCTACCAGAAACTACCATCCTCTCCCTTAATGCACTTCACTTGATCAAGGTCACGACCGTTCCTCTCTTTAGACTTAGCAAGCCTATACAATTTTTCTTTCTCATCTCTCTCCTCTAACCTGGCATACAAGCTCTCAAACATTGCCTTCTTAGTAGTCTTCACTGCTAACTTAGCCTTCTTCCTAGATAACTTGTACTCCTCCCTATTTACCCGTTTATCCTTTCCATACTTACTCTCAACTAACTTTGCATACACCCCTATCTTAGTCTCTACTTTCCTCTTTACTTCTTTATTCCACAACCAGTCCCCCCAATGCTGACTAGCCTGACCCCTAGAGATACCCAACACCTCTCTAGAAGTCTCCTTGATGGACCTAACCACCCTTTCCTACATACCATCCATGTTCGACCTACACTCCCACACACTCATTTTCTCCACCTTCTTCCCTTTCTCCATCATACTCACCGACATCAAGCCACCAAACTTTATTCTAGGTCAACGCTTTCCGCCTCTTTTTTTCTTATCCATCCTTAAACCCAAGTCCATAACAAAAATCTTGTTCTGGGTCTGAAGATTCTCACTCAGAATGACCTTAAAATCTCTACAAAGTACCCTGTCCCCCTTCCTAAGTAGCAAAAAGTCAATCTCAGTCTTTACTATTGCGCTTTGGAAGGTGACTAGGTGATCCTCCATCTTCGAAAATCTTGAATTCGTTACCACCATCCCAAAGGCCCTATCAAAATCCAACAGAGCAGCTCCCTCTTATTTCTCTCCCCAAAATAATAACCACCATGTATATCAGCATATCCTTCTAGTAATACCTCGATGTGCCCATTTAAATCCCCTTTTACAATAATCATCTCAGGGACAGGAATGCCTTTCACCACCTCATCTAAAGCCTCCCAAAACCACTTTTTCTCTTCTCTGTACAATCCTACCTATTGTGCATTAACACTACACAAGTTCATAGTAAACCCCCCAATGACAAACTTAATAGTCATCAACCTATCATTGATCCTCTTAACCTTCACTACTTGCCCTCTAAGTTTTTCATCGACTAAGATGCCTACTTCATTCATACACCTCTCACTTCTCAAGTACCATAGCTTGTATCCATCCATATGCCAAGCCATGGACCCTACCCACTTTGTATCCTGAACACACACAATATTAATCCTCCTCTTTTTAAGAATCTTCACAAGCTCTATGGATTTACCTTGATGGGTCCCTATGTTCAAAGACCCCACTCTCAACCTATCAACTCTTGCATTATGTCTACCTCTACGACCCCTCACCCTATACCCTAAACCTATCCTAACACCATACTTTGCCACTACTCACAAACTAGCCCTCCCCTCTTCTCCCACCCATAAACCTATCCTAACACTAGACTTTGCCACTACTCACAAACTAGCCCTCCCCTCTTCTCCCACCCATAAACTAACCCCCCTTACCCTACCCCAACAATAACACTCCTGCCCCAACCTTCTCAAATATGACCCTACCCTACCATCAATGCCAAAATCCACTACTCAAAAATATACAATCAAAGATAGAAACAAAAGCTAACAGTTGAAAATATAAAGCACACTATTTGGCCTAACGCTAAGAATAACAAAACAAATAATAGGAAAGTAATACAAGTCGCCAATATAAGACAGCAAGAAATCCCAATAAATTAAAAGAAAATCAAGAGACAAGAAATAATACGAGAACGTAAATAGAAAAGGTTAGAAGTCACCGGGTTACGCTTGTAGACCAAGTCCTTTTCTCTTGCGTGGAATGTTGGATCTCGGTAAATTGATGCAAAAATTAGTCACTAGAATATTATCGTTGGAGCTTTGTCGGAATGTCGCCAAAATATCAATGGAATTGGATTAGTTTGGGGCCAGCAAAACTTGGTAACCTGGACCTACCAAAATCGGTCGCCTGTGATCGAAGCTGCACGCTAACTATATTGGCAGAGTTGAGCCGAAGGGGACCTTAACCCACTGGCAAGAGCAATGGAAAGTGCAAATGATGGGAGGAGAGTAAAGGGAAAGAGAGAGAAAACCCAAGGGAGAGAGAGAGAGAGAGAGGTAGCATCTACTTACCTGTCATCGGCACTCATAAGACGGCGCCAGTACTGGAAAAGCCTGTGTCTCACAAAAACTATCCTTAGTAAAGAGATGTTACCGATGGAGAGGTTAGGAGAGATAAAGAGTTAGGAGAGGTTCTGAACAACAATCAAACCCCTCTGAAATAGGTATATAGTTATTTACATTCCTCAAATCAATAAATCAATAAGACGAGGGAAATATGCAAGTGTCAGATTTTATTTTGTTAGATATGATGCATTTTGGGTATGTTTTGCTGGAAATCATCTTTTGGATGCTATGTTCGTGAAAAAGATGAAAAATAGTGTTTTGGCAACTTTTTGGGGCAATTATGGATTTTTGAGATATTTTTCGGCTTGTTTGTGATCAAAGAATATTTGAAAATCAAAGAAGAGATGAAAAATGACTCCCAACACATACTAAGTAAACATATGGACTGCAAGTAGGACTTACAAACCTCAAGTTGGCAAAGTAAGTCCAAGAGGTCAAAAAACTTGAGAGCGGACCTGCAAGATTATTTGATCCTAGTACCTGCACCCTATACCTGCGCCCACCCTGCTAGTCGCAAGTACTACCTGCACCTAGGGTTAGGGCGTAAGTAGGGGCCATAACTAACCATCGACCCTGTTTTCTCCTATTTTGTTTGTGCTTTTGTTTTAGTGTTTCCTTGTGTACTATAAATACCCTTTATGTGTTTTTTAGTAGGAGTTACACACTTTTGCTACACACGAACATATTTTAATTTCAAGATTCGATTTTAATCTTGGGATTTTTTTGTATTGACTTTAGTTGATTATTCAGTTTTGGTTGTGGGTTTTATACTTCTTATCATGGTGATTTCATCTATACTTTCGATTATGAATGTTATTATTTCTTCTCAAACATGAACTGCTAAAACCCATAACTAGGGTTGTGGAAATCTTGGAGGATTGATGAAGTAGGGGAAGTGCTATTGTTAACCTAAACCGATACCCATACATGTATTGCTTTAACTTCATGAAAATAGATTTTTAATTGGTGCACACGTTAGGATATAGCCTAGATATTGCTACTTACCCCAAAAGAGGATTAATGTCTAGAAAAAGATAAAGACAACAATAATTTGGAGTTTAACAGTCGATCCCTGCATCTAGGGTTTATCAAAGTAAGATGGTTAGATTTTGTCTGATAACTGGAGACTTAAAAGGTAATAGTTAACTGAGATCAAGACAAGGGTTAATGAAAGTGCCTAGGCACACACACAAGTGTACGTGGTCTACCAAGTAATATTGTGGCCTTCAAGAAAGTCAAATATCAATCCTACAGGGACTTATGTCGAAAACTAACCAATTTTAGTTTAACAAATTGAGAAGAATAATAAATAAAGTTTAGAGTTATAACTAAAAAAAAACTAAACTTATACGGAAAAGTAAATGCCTTAGGACAATCAAAGGATAGAGACCCAGGGTTAAATCACTTTGAAAAATCATACTATGTTATTGAACTTCATTCGTTAAGTTGCTAATCTTAGTTGTTGATTCATAGGGTTAATTGCATGATCATGGTCTCCCAACCTTTAATCTTTTACCTAATATGGACATTACAACTACATCATTAAGATGGGATGTAATAATCAAAATAAGTTATTAAAGCTATCATCTTATGTTTGAATAAAGGATCCTAAGTACATCCCGGTCCTAGGTGCTAAGTTCAACAACAACAACAACCAAAACCTAGTGTATTCACACAAAGTGGGGTCTAGGGAGGGTAAGATGTACACAGTCCATACCGCTACCTCCGAAGAAGAAGAAAGGCTATTTCTGATAGAACCCTAGCTCAAGATAAAGAATAATAAAGAAGGAGGATTGATGACACAATGGAAACACTAGGAACAAGAAATAATAGAAATAAAACCAGAGGAAAAATAAAATACGAGAAATAAAGGAAACACTAAATAAGAAAATAGGAACTAGGAAATAAGAAATAGGCCCCCACCTAGTAGTAACATGTCCTTACATACCAACGACACCTACGTACACTATCCTAGGGTTACAAACCCGGCTACACAAGTTCTCTCCTGACTGCTTGCTACAACCTACACTCTTACACTAGCCTTTTAATCTTATCCGCTACCTCCACAACTTTCTATTTAGGGTCATGTCCTTAGTAAGATGAAGTTTCCCTATGTCATGCCTAATCACCTCTCTCCAGTATTTCTTTGGCCTACCTCTACTTCTCTTGAAACCATCCAAAACAATCCTTTCACACCTATGAACTGAGGCATCCATACCCCTCCTCATCACATGCCCAAACTATCTCAGCCTTCCTTTCCGCATCTTGTCCTCCACCAAAGCCACTCCCACCTTCTCCCAGTTAACCTTATTTCTAACTCTGTCCCCTCTACTAAGCCCATAGATCCGATGTAACATTCTCATTTCTGCTACCTTTAATTTTTGGATGTGGGAGTGCTTAATCGGCCAACATTCCACTCATACAACATGGCCGGGTGGACTGCCACTCTATAGAATTTAGCTTTAAGCTTAAGGGGCACTTTTTTATCACACAACACTCCCTAGGCGTGCCTCCACTTCATCTAATCTGCTCTAATACATTTAGAGACATCCTCATCAATCTCACTATTCCTTGAATCATAGACCCAAGACACTTAAAACTATCCCTCTTACAAACATCGTGGGATTCCAACCTCACCACCACTTTGTCTTTTTACCTGAAGTCACTAAACTTACATTCTCAATACTCCATTTTGGACCTACTCAACTTGAACCTCTTAAACTCAAGGGTTTTTCTCCAAACCTCAAATTTGTCATTCACACCCTATTCCCTCCCTGCGTCTCATTAATTAGCACTGCATCATCTCCAAATAACATACACCAAGGCACTATAGCTTAAATACTCTATGTCAACACGTCCATTACCAACGTGAATAGGAATGAACTAAGAGTTGATCCTTGATGGAACCTTATCTCGATCAAAAAAATCTCTGAGTCTCCTCTCGCCGTCCTCACCTGGGTCTTTCCTCCATTGTACATGTCCTTAATAGCTCTGATGTACGCCACCGGGACACCTCTCACCTTTAAGAATCTCTAAAGAACCTCCCTTGAGACTTTATCATATGCCTTTTCCAGGTCAATGAACATAAGTGTAAATCCATCTTCCTTTCTCTATACTGCTCCACCAATCTCCTCACCAGGTGGATTATCTCATTCGTCGAGTGACCAGACATAAATTCAAACTGATTCTCCAAAACGGACATGACCCCCCTCAATCTCCGCTCAACTACTCCCTCCCAAATCTACATAGTGTGACTCAACAGCTTAATACCGTTATAGTTGTTGCAACTATGAATGTCACCCTTGTTTTTATATAACAGAAATATTGTACTACATATCTAAGCCTCAGGTATTCTCGCAGTCTTAAGAATGTTGTTAAACAAATTTGTCAACTACCTAAAACCTGCCCCACAATCATACTTCTAAAAATCCATCGGAATCTTGTTAGGCCCAATCGCCCTATCCCTCCGCATCCTACGAGTAGCCTCTCTAGCATTCTTAACCTTAAATTACCTACAGTAACTGAAATAATGAATCTCCTTCGAGTGCTCCATCTCCCCTAACTGAAAGCCTCTTTCCCCCTCCTCATTTAGAAGGTTATGAAAGTATTCATGCTATCTCTTCTTAATTTTAACATACTCCACTTAAAAACTAGCATCCTCCACCTTAATGCACTTCACTGGATCGAGGTCACTACCCTTCTGCTCCCTAGTCTTAGCAAGCCTATACAACCTCTTTTCCCCGTATTTATCCTCTAACCCAGCATACAAGCTCTCAAACATTGCTGACTTTGCAGCCATAACTACTAACTTAGCCTCCTTTCTTTCTACTTTGTAAACCACCCTATTCACCTGCTTCTCAGCTTCATCTTTACTCTCAATAAACTTAACATACGCCTAATTCTTAATATCCACTTTTTTCTTCACTTCTTGATTCCACCACTAGTCCATCTTATGACGTCCTGCTCAACCCCTCGAAACAACCAACACTTCTCTAGCAGTCTCTGTGATGCAGCTGGCAGCCCTATCCCACATAACATCCATATCTCGTCTGTACTCAAACACCCCCTATCTCCAGGGCACTAACTGGCATCAAGCTACCCCATTTAATTCTAGGTCGACCCTCCCCGACCCTTCTCTTGTTGCCCTTCTTGATAGAGAAGTGCATTACTAGAAGCCTGTTCTGGGTTGAAAAATACTCACTTGAAATGACTTTACAGTCATTACATGACTCCCTATCCCCCTTCCTATGTAGTAGAAAGTCAATCTGAGTCTTGGCTATCGTGCTTCGGAAAGTAATCAGGTGATCCTACTTCTTTAAAAAACTCAAATTCACTACCACAAGCCCAAAGGCCCTTGCAAAATCCAATAGAGCAGATCTCTCACCATTTCTATCACCAAAACCAAAACCTCTATGCACATAATCATATCCTCCCGATAAGACCCTAACTGCCCATTAAAGTCCTCTGTTACGATAATCTTCTTCGAGATCTCACCACGTCGTCCAAATCCTCCTAGAATCTTGCTTTCACCTCCTCTTCAAAGCCCATTTGTGGAGCATACACACTACACAAATGCAACATAAAACCCCCAATGACCAACTTAATCTTCATCAGTCCATCACCGACCCTCTTCAACTCCATAACTTGCCATCTTAGCTCCTCATCCACTAAGATGCCAACTATATTCTGACTCCTCTCACTCTATAAGTACCACAACTTATACCCATCCACATCCCTAGCCTTAGAACCTACCCACCTAGTCTCCTGAACATACTCAATATTAATCCTCCTCTTCTTAAGAGTCTTTACATGCTCTATAGACTTTCCTTGAAAGGTTCTAATGCTCCAAAAGCCTACCCTTAACCTATCTTCTCTCACCTCTCACCTATCTCTAACACCCCTTACCAAACCCATCCAAACACCTGACCTATCCCCCACTCTCTTCCCTGCCCTCCCCTCCTTACCCTATCTTAAAACAGCCCTCACCCCAAACCCCCTCGGACATGACCCTAATCCACCATTAACTCCTCTAGCCACTAATCAAATACCCAAAAATAGAGCCCAAAATTGATAGACAGACAAACAAAGCAATAGTTTGAAAATAGTAGGAGAAAGCACACACAAAGTACATTAATTGGCCTAGCAAGTAGGAAACCAAAACAATATCTACCAAAAGGCAAAGCGGCCAGTCACCACTATAATCCCAAAAAATAGGAAATACACTCAAATGCATATAAATTAAAAGAGGAAAAAGGAAAAAATTTAAGAGTACTATATTGTGAAATGAAGAAAAAAGGAAATTCAATCAAACAAGAAGCGAAAAAGGAATCAAGAAACAAAGTAATACAAAGAAACCAAACTGTATTAATTTACTAAATAATAAAGCATCAAGAAACAAGAAACAAAGTGATACAAAGAAACCAAAAATGTATGGATTTACTAAATAAAAAAGTTTAGATGTCACCGGTATGCCTGCGTTCTGTTGGTGCATCGCCGGAGTGTCGCCGGAGCATCTTCTTGGTCTTACCGAAAGATGGATGCCGGCTGATATCGTACTACCCTGTTTGACCGACCTGTTTAACTGCTAATGCACTCCTACACCATTTTTGGAGTCGAGCTAGTAGGAACCCTAATCTCATTAGCGATAGTAGTGATGGGACAGAAAAGGAGAAAAGAAGAGGAAAGAAGATAGATGGAACTGAGAAGAGAGAGAACTGGAGGAGAAACAAAGAGGGAGAAAGATTCAAACCTTACTTACTATCAGTGCATCTACGCCATCGCCAACGTCGGCGTCTGTCGATCAGCCAAAGTGAACCATAACGGGTGAATGTTAGGTAAACGTTAACGAGAGAGGCAAAAGAGTCAGTGATCCCAAAACTATCTCCCTACTCCCTCTCCTGAGATCACAAGATCGATAATATATGTATTTTATGGGTGATCAATCCATAAAATACTTAAAACAAGAATAAACAAACAACCAATAATGATAATAAAAATTAAATAAAATTAACTCAAAACAATAGTACTTATGTTCTTGGCTTCCACCCCAAAAAGAGGGTTTTTAGCCGATAATATTCATAATCCCGATCCAAATAATTGAATACATCATATGATATTTAAAAGCTAATTAAAAATAATGGTAAACCCTAAATAGTGTAGCAGCCACATTAAATTACCCCACCGTTTCCACCATATTAGTCAAAGACGTAATCAAATTGTCACCCCAAAATTGTCCAAGTGTTTTGCTGCCTAACCGAGGGAATATATATATATATATAATATTAATTTATAATCCTTATGGGATTAAGAGTTGTCAAGTGATCCCAAAAAGATTCCCCACTATCCGCCTTTCAACATATGCATATTATATTTTGTCGTGTCTAATGAGAGCAACACGACAGTTCACTGATCACGTAAACAAGAGCAACATGATGCATTGATGGATTCACTAGGAATGGTGCGTCGACTCACTGGAAGTTGCATCCAAAATTTATTTTAAGTGTTGAACATCCTATTCTTTGCCCATACCTTTTGTAGTGTATTTCCAATGAATTTATAGCCTTTTATCATCAATATAGCACCATATTCAGCTCACAAAATATTGTACAGGAATACACACCACATATTAGATATCAAAACGACACAATTTTCTCAATGATAAATCAAAACATGAGCCAAGATAGGGCAAATTCACAATGATCTTCAACTTTATGTTCCTCTTAACTTAACCAAATTGAGATTTGCACATCAAAATCAAGTTATTCCATATAAAATAATGCATTTAAAACATTTGGATAAAATTAAACACATTAGAACCCAATGAAACCAACTAGGCACACCCCTAGCTCAAGCTTGTAAAACTAGTTTTCCAGATTCAACTCTAAATTACTCAATTAAATACAAACTTATTTGGAAACACTTTGAACATTTTAATCATGTACTTGGACACTTATATGATTATTTATATAATATTAACACATAAGAACATGAAATATTCTCAAACAAGGCTAAATAAGCTAGAATACTAACACTAGAATGCATAAATACACCCAACATCACCACCCCCCCACTTAAATGTTTGTTCGTCCTCAAACAAATCTTTACTCTAAGTATCATAAGTTGAGGAGACCCAACACTTTTACTATAAGCAAGACACTCAAGCTAGTACTACAATGACTACACGAAATGTAAGTTTTTACACAAAACATATTATTTACACAATTGATAGCTCATGAACACTACTACAAAATATTCTAGCCTCAATAATTGGCTCAACTAATTGGAAAACTCATGCATATTGTTCAATCTAGGACATAAGACAAATCACCCACATTCATCAAACATGTGCCCCTCACAATAAGAGTGTTACCCATAATCACTCACATAAAAGCATTTCGTAACATGATGGGTACAAGTTATGCATTATGAACCATAAGCTTGACCTTAGTGTAGTACTCCAATAATATAAGTATTTAAAGTTTAGGATCAATTCAGACTTTTCCGAGTTGTAATGTAGGCTAAGGGATGGGTAGAAACTATTTGGGAATAGTGACTAACCTCTCTAAGCACTTTAATACAATACATTATCCATTTAAAACCAATATCCAACAACACAATTACACGTTTTTCATCCACCCATTACTTTTATTTTTCCCCATCTCTTTTAAACATTTTCACAAACACATGGTGGGCGCATTATTTATTCCTTCGAGATTCAATTTTTCTCATTTTCTACAATCATGGAAATATTTCTAACACTATTTATATCATTCCCAACCACCACATATCAAATATAAATACCAATAACTCTTATCTTTGGGCATCAATTTCAACTTTTTCTTATTCAATTTCTCAAACTCCTTACTAATTCATTTTTACATAAAGCACTTAGAAGCTTTGTGAATCAAATTATAGTCTATCGAAGAAGGGGAATAGGGTACATATGAGTCTACCAAAGAAAAGGCTTAAGGCTTAATGGGGTCTACTAGGATTATGCATAAAAGGTAGGACAAATAGAAGGTATAAAACAAGGCTATCAACGAAATGCCTAAATCTTCTCCTAAACCCTCTCTCTTTATTTATATTTACACACACACCGGGCAAGTTCAAGATATTACGTGCATCAAGGAATTTACAAAAACTCACACTCACTTGACACATGCTCAACTCAATATGATCATCACAGACTCTCAACCAAATAATAGCATGAATTCAAATTTAAGACAATAAGAACAAGAGTAAAAAAATTGAGCCTATGAGTCTCAAAAATAGCAATTCACTCATTCAACGTACTTTTACCAAACAAAACATTTTCATCAAGTAATATTTTACCAAACAAAACATCTTCATCAAGTAATAAAAAATAATATTACCAAGAATATCTTATAACAAAAATTTTAATTGAGCCAAAATTTAGGAATTTCCCCATCCCACACTTAAAATCTACTTTGTCCCCAAAGTGATCTTTTAAAGTAAGAGATAGAAATACTCTCTGAGGCCTCTAGGCTTAGCTAGTAGCATCTTTTGCATTAATGGGATCCGTGGGACCCATACTAAGTTTTTTGCCATGCTTCAATCTCAGGTTTTTGGGACTCAGACTTCCCATTAACCTGCGACTCAATCAAAAGTGAAAACTACATGAAATAAAAATGAAAAATAAAAAATAAAACATCCCTACTTAACTTGGGTTGCCTCCCAAGCAGTTCTTGATTTAGTATCGCAGTATGATCCAACTCAACTAAACCAAATTCCATTATCTTTTTCCTCACACTTATAGGCCATCTTCTTATTCTTTTGACCCTTCTTAGGTGTGAATTTTCAAGGGTAACAAATTTTTCAACCTTAGCCTTTTCAGACTCATCAATTAGTATCAAATCTATCTTAGGTGGTAGAAGTTTAGGCAACTCAACCAGGTAGTCTGAAGAGGTTTTTGGTCACTCAACACCCCATACTTATCCACATCAATAACATTAATCATACACAAATCTTTATATTAGGACGTTAGTGTGGGTGATTTGTATTTATCAATACCACTTCTTCATCCTATACACTCATCTTAAGTGTTCCTTCTCTATCATTAATCAATGCTCCTCCAGTTGCTAAAAATAGACTTCCTAAGATGATTGGTATCGATTTGTCTACCTAAAAATCAAGAACAATAAAGTCAGCACGAATAAGAAATTTCCCAACCTTTATAAGGTCATCCTTAATGATTCCTTCTAGATATACCATAGATCCGTCTGCTATCTATAAAAACACAGTGGTCGATCTAGGATTTCCCAAGCCCAATGTTAAACAGATATAGGGGCATCAAATTTATGTTCACCCATAATTCTCTTAGTTCATGGACCACTTTACTCTTAATTTGGATAGGGAGAGTAAACTTCCCCGAATCTTTCAATTTCTTGTAAATTTTCTATGTCATTACCATGCTACACACTTTAGTCAGTGTTCTTGGCCCCACATCCTGCAATTTTCCTTTATTAGCAACCATATCCCTCAAGTACTTTTCATACATAGTCATACCCTACAAAATATCTAATAAAGGTAAGTTAATGTGAAGCTCTCTAAATGTGTCAAAGAAATTCTTAACAATGCATCCTCCTTTGCTTTAATTTTCCTCTGAGGGAAGGGAAGTGGCGGGACATGCTTCTTTACTAGTTTAATAAGAACTGTCTCTTTCAAGTACTCAGAATTTCTTGAATTATCAATAGCTTTTTTAGAAACTTGTTGGGGAGTCAAATCTATACCTACCTCCTTTGTTGCCCTGCGAGGTTCTTCTTAAAGCTATTTACCATATTTTAAGGTAATTTCCATAATCTACTTTAGATTTTCTGTATCTGCTGAAAAACCACCTTGTTTCTTAGTATTTAATGTTTATTGTATTTGCTCCACTTGAATCTCTAAGCTTCTCTGAGCCACTTGAAATTTTTTTATGTCTACAACCAATTGCGTCTAACTAGCTAGAAGCTGCTTTAACATCTGTTTCATGTTTCTAGTTACTGATTTCCTTGTTCCTGCGGTTGCTAAATTTGTTGTTGTTGTGTGTTCCATAGATAAGTATGCCACTTTATGTTGTAGGTATTACCATAATTTGACCTTTGAACATTACCTACATACATTACTGATTCTAGATTAGATGCACACATAGCCACTAAGTGACCACTATTACCGCATACTTCAGACCAACCTATAGCTTGTTGGATGGCATTGACTATGTTTGCAGGTTGTGAAGGTCCCAATTTTAGGCTGTTGAACTGGAGTGTTTATGACATTCTTTAATGTTGCAACCTGTGCTAATAAGGCCATGAATTGTTTGACCTTTAATACACCCGTAATTCTTTTTGTGGAACTTTTAGAATCTTAATGCCATTTGGAATTTCCTTGTGATTTATGGTTCAACAATGTGCAAAGCTCATCATAAGTCAGCTATAATGCTTGACCACCTGCAACTTAATCTATAAAAATCTTAATATTAAGATCAACTTCTTCTACAAAAGTATGAGCAAGTACCTCATTAGAGTGTTGGTGATATGTACAATCCCAAAGAAGGGCCTTGAAGCATTCCCAAGCGTGATATAGATTTTCATCAGGCTTTTGTTTGAAGCTCACTATCTCACTGTGAAGTCTCATAGTGTTGCCTGATGAAAGATTATGATGAGGAACTTTTGGGCAAAGTCATCCAGCTCCACATTCAACCATCTTTTAGCTTCCCCCAATATTGAATGGGGAAAAAGTGCCAGCCTCATATGATTTGTACTCACCCCAGTCAGAATAAATGTGTTAGTAATCTCATTGAAATTCTGTAAGTGGACTTGTGGATCCTTGTGTGAAAGCCCTGCAAATTCTCCACTACTGATTAGAAGCTGCACCATATTGTGCTTTAAGTTAAAAGTCCCCCCAGCTACCGGTATTTCAATTGGGGAAGTCAAGTACTTCGGAAGTGGGATTGCCACTTCCCTAACTGTCCTGTGTGCTTGTTGTTCTGTAGCCATTATAGTAGGAACTACTTAGTCCTCGTCTATTTATGGAAATTGGGGAGATGGATTATGTCTCCCATCATTGATGGAAGTGTTGTTTGGGTTTGGGGCTTTGTTCAACCAAATCCCTATCCCTTATGAGCTTCCTAAACTTTAAATCTATTTCCTGAAATCACAAAACCAAGACCAAATGTAAAAGGGCAAAATAAATCTAAAAGTGATACTAAAATAAACAATTGCCTAATAACAAGTCCCCGACAATGGCACCAAAAATTTGACAGTGCCCAAGCGCTCACACAAGTGTACATGGTCTACCAAGTAATATAGTGGCCTTCAAAAAATCTAAATATCAATACCACATGGACTTGTGTCGACGACAAACCAATTCTAGTTTAACAAATTGAGAAGAATAACTAAAAAAGTTTCAAGTTGTAGACTTACAAAATAAACTAAAATAATACAAAAGAGTAAATGACTTGGGACAATCAAAGGATAGAGACCCAGGGTTAAAGCACTTCAAACAATCATACTATGTTATTGAACTTCATTCGTTATCTTTCTTACTATAGTTATTGATTTGTAGGGATAATGGCACGATCTTGGTCTTCTGACTTCAATTTTATTACCTAATATGGACATTAGAACTACATCATTAAGCAGGGATTTAATAATCCAATGAACTTATTAAAGCTATTATCCTATGTTAGAATCATGTAAGGCTCCAAAATACATCCATGTCCTAGGTTCTAGTTCAATTCTTTATTTTATAAAAGAATAAAAACCATACTTTGTTTATTCCCTTGTTCTATCTCCCTACTCCCTCTCCCGAGATCACAACGTCGACAATATATGTATTTTATGGGTGTCAATCCATAAAATAATTGAATAAAAAATAAACATACAACCAATAATAATAAGAAAAATTAAATAAAATTAATTAAAAATAATAGTACCTATGTTCTTGGTTTTAACCCCGAAAAAAAGGGTTTTTAGCTGTTAATATTCATATTCATGATCAAATAATTGAATACATGATATGATAATTAAAAACTAATAAAAAATAATGATAAAACCTAAACAGTGTAGCAGCCATGTCAAACTACTCCACTGTTTCTACCGAATTAGACCCATGATGTAACAAAATTGTCACCCCAGAATTTTCCAACTGCTTTGCTGCCTAACCAAGGGAACATATATATAATATATTTAATTATATATAAAACTACTCCAGCATACAACTAATCCAACCAAGTGATAACCACAGCATACGATCTGTATCCAGGAACCGTATTTATGGCAGAATAAAATACATGGAGGATTGGACATTGCCTACAATATGAGTCCCTGGTATGATTTGTACCCTGGCTTACGGCTCATGGTAAGCCACTCATACAGAGATCCAACCTAAGTAAACAAGTCTAAGATTAATTTAAGGAACCATACAATCCGTAACCACCAATATAACTCGTACCCCAAATTCATATCCATTCTAGTAACCAAAATCCATCCCACCAACCAACACTGGTTAGTATAACCAGACCATAACATTTGTACCCCAACACACAGATCATACCCATGAGTCCTATTGGGTCCATAGATAAAAATTCCAAGAAATTTTCTAACTTCCAAAAACTAGGGTATTTAAGGATTGAAGCTTATGAATGATTTGGGAGCTTCAATGATAATTTCTATTGTGATTTCCCTTCAAATTCATGATAAGATTCCTTGGATTTCATCATACATTCTTTGTAATTAAGGATTTGAATTCCTAAACCTTAAGGGATAATTTGAGACCTAAATTATACTCCGTTTGTGCTCAACTTTTGAGCAAAATTTCCTTATCTTTGGTGGAACCTCGTGATAGGTTTAATTTTGGATCCAATTTGTGGGCCCTAAAGGACCATTCATGACCCAAAATATGACCTAACCTTTATATGGAAATGTAGGTCTTTTTTGACACCTAATAACATATATGTTGTGATTTTTATTGAATAACGACATTTTGAGATTGTGGAGTAAAGACAAGTTTTATGGATGATTTAAGGATTGCAGATTGCCTTTGAGGTAGGCTTCTATCTATTCTTCTATTGAGATGGTATTTTATATATGTTGCATGTTAAATAGGAACTTTAGAATGTTATTATAGGTAGCACGCTGTGAGTTAGACTAAATTATAAGCTTTGGTTCTAGAAGGGTATTTAACCCTTAGGTTGAAATACTAATTATACTTATACAATCCTACTATCGTAGGTTGTTAAACTTTTAGTTATAGTTGAGACTAATGAATCTTTAGAAATACTTTATATATTACTTGGTTGATTATGATGATTTTTACCCGAATCATGATGTTATTATTATGTCAGACATACATTTGGGTCTAAGTTCATGATTATGCTACTGCATTTATTTCAGACATACTATTAGGCCCAAGACCATGTTCATGGTATTGATTGTTTTCGTTTCGGGAAGTATCCTATCTTTGTAAAAAAATAGCCATAGTTTATCGACATATTGATGCTTATAATCGTATTGTTTGAACACTAGTGATGTCATTCATAGATTTTGTCCAATAGTGATCACTTAGGTGGTAAATAGTACGATCCCAACTAAAATATTGTTTTATTACTATTTTCTTAAAAAAGGATTTATTCCCACTTTTTCACTTTCAATGCAGATTTCTTCATAATGGGAATCATGCCAATTTAATGAATAACTTGTAAGCCTTTGAGATTAGTAATGATGATCTTAGATATTTGGTTGAGGTACATTCTAGTCCACATTTATACTACTACTAATTGTTTTGGTCGAGAGAGATTCCGTTCTTTTATACACTCCTATGATTATTTAGTCCTAAAATTACCTCAGGTAATGAAATAATGAATTTACACTCTTTTCAACAACTATACTAGTTATGTAATTAAATACACATATATATATATGTGTAAATCTGGTACTGAATGCATTGTCGACAAATTGTGTCATTGATATATATATCCCAATTTAAGTTCAGCAGTTGATAATGATATTGATGATCGTGTTCCAAATTAAATCCGATGGGTGATGATGATGTTCATGATACGAGTTTTAGATTAAGTCCAATGGTTGATAAAGATATTGATGAGATAAGTTATACACTGAGTTACATTATAGTATTTGGATCTGTTATTGTATTATGAATTATGTCTTGGTATTTATTTTTGTATGCACGTTGCTTAATAGCAATATACGCCTAAATCTATCATCCTCAGAGGGGATTGCATAGGTATAGGTATAAGTGTTGCTTGTAGTATATTACATAGAGCTTGTATCTATCACCTTATGGGGGTCTACATAGTCATAAGCTCAGACTATTATTTATGAAGTGTTGATTGGACCTTCTGAGAGCATGATGGTGGTGATTTTGATGAGGCCTAATTAGGTATTATTTATCTGGACTGGCCAGTTACCTTATATTTTTATGATTATTGCTATTGTGGTTAGTTTGTAATAAGTTGACTATTGGATTGGTATTGAGGTTTAAGGTATGTTTCTGGTTCTATTGCCTTATAGTTATATTATTATGGATAAATATCCCTTGTTTAGACGTATAGATTAGAGACCTGATTTATTTTGATACTAATCCTACTATAATTTGGAAGCTTAGAGATGCTAGTGTGATGGCTTAGGCTGTACCTTAGGTTAGCCTTATTTATATGTATATGCATTCCTACCTATATGAAGCTATGATATTACTGTATATCCCTCTTTACCTTCATTTATTCAAATTGTATACTTATTTTGTAGCCTTGTACACTATTGTATATCCTTAGTTCACCCTTTATTTGTATTTTGTCCAATGATATATTGTATAGTATTAGGTTCCTGGGTATGACTTGATTGGTATAGTTCATCCTTAATACCTCCTTAGACTTACTATGTTAGTTTATTAGATATTAATAGGACAGTTTATCCATTTTATCTCATTAGCTTTATTATACAGTTGTTGGATATTCGGGTGTAGCTATATAGTTGCATTATCTTTGGAGCTCTGTCGGTAGTTGCCTATTGATTACCATGCATTTGGTACTCATACATTGCTTTGATGTGCTATAGAAATATAGAACTTTCGATGCCTAAAATGAGGAAACTATGCAAGTTTCTGAGGATATTTTGTTAGAATGATGTGTTTTGGGTATGTTTTATAGTAATTCATGTTTTGGATGCTAAGTTCGTGAAAAAAGATGAAAAAGGTGTTTTTGTATAGTTTTTAAAGAAATTATGGATGTTCAGGACACTTTTTGGCTTGGTTGTGATCAAAGCATGTTCAATAATTGAATAAGAGCAGAAAAGATGACTCCCAACACTTACTAAGTCAACATGTGCACCATAAGGAGGACCTATGGACCGCAAGTAGGCAAAGAAAGTAACAGAAGTCCCAAATTCCGAGAGCTGACCTGCAGGATTTTTTAATCCCAGTACCTGCACCCACCCTACTACCACACGTACTACCCGACCCAGGGTTAGGGTGCAATTGCAGACCACATGTGGCCATCGACCATATTTTCTCCTATTTTATTCGGGCTTTAGTTTATGGGCTTTTTGATGTACTATAAATAACCTTTATGTGTTTTTAGTATAATGTAACACACTTTTGATTCTCATAAACTTATTTTGATTCCAAGATTTGATATTGATCTTTGTAGTCTCTTATATTGACTTCAGTTGATTAATTTAGTTACGGTGTTGAGTTATTTTACTTTTTATTATTGTGACTTTATCTATGATTTCAATCATGAATGTTATTGATTATTTTATAAGCATGAGCGGCTAAAAACCCATAGCTAGGGTTGTGAAAACTATAGCGGATTCACGAAGTAGGGGAAGTTATATTGTTGTTCCAAACCTATGCCCATCCATGCATTGTATTATGTTAACTTTAAAGTTATTTTAGCAGTGTCCATTGTTAAGATTCCACCTAGATTATTTCTACTTACTCCAAAAGAGGAGTAGTGATTAGGAAACAATAGTGACAATAGTAATTTGGAATCGGTCCACGCTACTAGGTATTATCTATGTAAGATGGTTAGATTTCATCTAATAATTAGAGACTCACAAGGTAATAGTTAACTGGTATCAAGATAAGGGTTAGTAAGACAAGATCCTGAGACTCAAAAGGTAAAGGGTGAAATCCTTTTTCTCGTCCAAAAGACTATAGAGGGTACATATATTATCAGATTCAGCAAGTAAGGTATCGGGTTGGTTTAACAAAGCACGATGAGCCTACGTAGTTGAGAATACAGGGGGAACACAATCCTTGTGTTCACCAATACTGATTAAAATCAAAGTTTATATTTGTTCCGTATTCGATATTGCCATTGAAATCCCCCATTTACTTTTCCAGTTTTTGCCTGTTGATTACAATATTTGAGATCCATAGTCCACATATTCCCTTAGTATTCAACCCAACCTTTGTTGGGATATTTGACAGTGACCACAATTATCTAGACAGAGGAGGTATAGTTTGGGTGTTATCAAATTATGGCACTGTTGTCGGGGAATACAATGTTGAATTGTGAATTAAATTTCCTGCAATTTTTGGGTCTTTTTATTTTTGTTCTTAGTTTGGTATACATCGGTGTATGCCTATCACACAGAGTAAAGGAAATTCATCACTCTCACTGGATACGAATCAAGAAAGGATCCTACTAGTATGATAGAGCCAAATAGAGATAATCTTCTTGATGGAGTTCGTGATGATATGCCTCCCTCTTCTCCTAAAGGAGTTAAGGATATTATTGACCAAAAGATGGAGGTACTGTTAGCTCAAGTTAAAAATGAGAGAAGGGTATCAGAAGGCATTCAAAAGATAGCTTAGGAGGTAGAGTAAGTTGTGACAGGACAAAAAACAACCCATCGAGCAGCACTAAACGGAAACTAGAATAGATTTTGAGGTGGCTGAGCCTATGTGATACCCTAATACCAGTACTTGCAACCATATGAGGATGATGAAGAGGATCTGGAGTATGTTAAGCAGACAGAGACTAGAGCTATTATTCGTCCTATTTTACCCCAATGCATTAATTTTAATCTATCAGGTGCAATGATCTAGCTATTATACATGAAGGGTTTGTTTATGGGGTTTCCTACAGATGACACAAACATCCATATAGACAATTTTATCAGAATTTACACTTCATAAATATATGAAGTGGTGAATTAGGAGGCCCTTAGATTAAGGTTTTTCCCTTTCTCGCTTACAGGAGAAGTATCTCTATAGTTAGGGGAACTTCTAAGAGAATCTATCACAACATGGAATGAGTTGTGCAGACAATTTTTGAATCATTTCTTTCCTCAATCTAGGATGTTGTAGCTTAACGATGACATCTAAAATTTCAGGAACCTATAGTCTAAGTCCATATATGAGTCTTGTCTAAGGTTCAATAAGAAGCTGAGTATGGTGCCCAACCATTAGATTTTAGGGACGAACTTATTGGAGTTATTCTATAGAGCCCTGACCATCAGTTCTAGAGCTATGGTAGATACTATCTCTGCAGGGAACTTTATGAGATTGCGATGGGAGATGGATTTTAGTATTATGGATCAGATCTTACTCATTAACCTAGGGTGGCAGACATGGGAGGTTCAGAAAGGATCTAGGACTTATGCCATTAGAGCTATTTGTGACTAAAGATTAACTGATGATTTTGTAGCACAAAAGAATGTGCTACTGAGGAATGATTTTGGGTAAACTAGTTTGTGATTATGAATTCCGAGAAAGTTCATGAAGTAGGAGCATAGAGAGAAGCTTCTAGAGCTTATGAGTCTGTATTAGAAGAGGAGGCTGGGTATTTGGATCGTTAGTTGGAGGGTGTTTGTCATGACCCAAGGCTACACTTAGCGTAACACGATGCTTAGAACCACAAGTGATCCAAAGCTAATTGATATATTGGCATACTGATTGAGAAACTTATATAAAATGTAAATACAAGCTAAACTTTCTAAGAGAAAGCATAATCATGAAAAAAATCTGAATGAAAGTAATGCTAATAAAGTTTACAACATGATAAACTTGAAGTAAAGAACTTGAATACAAATCAGGACTCTAACAGACCATCTATGAAGCCTCTACTTTACGGACTATAGATATCTTGTATAGGCCTCCAACCACCAGTAATCAATACATAAGAATAATAACAATACAATATATAAATTATAATTAACTAGAGTTTCAAAAATAAAAGAACTTATCACCTTCTGGCTGAATGCTGAGAACTATTTGACCCTGGTGTATGGACCACATCTAGTACCTACATTATGAAGGATGTATCCACAAAGGTATATATGTAGTCAGTACTTTGGAATATACTAACTATATGGAGACATCCACTAAATCATGAAAATATTTGAAATATGCTTTAAGACTGAGGACATAAGTTATTTGCTGAAACATACATTTAAAACATTGCTATACACAAAAACTGTAAGTCATATTGAGATTGATAAATCATGAGCTGAAAATAATTTTGTAAGCTGGAAAGAAGTAAAGCATGAATATTGTTTGTAAATCTCATAAAAATTTAAACAGATAATAAAACATACTAAGGATCATGTATGGATACTGAGCATGAAAACACGAACATGTAAAACTGAGAATGCAATACCAAGTAAAGCATGTACTTAAATGATCTGAATAACTAAATAATTGATATCCAAATAACTAAAATATTCTATAAAACTGACTAAATAAATACTAAAACTGGTCAATAAAACCTTAACTGAGATAAACTGAATACTGACAGAAACTATGGGAGCTATCAGGTTACTCACATAAACTATGTGAACTATCATGGAGTCCAATGTCTAACCCACGTTGAGGAGGGATGTTCTATCCTTTCCATCAGAATAGAACCTAAATCTGAACTGGAGTGATCACTAAACTGAGCCAATATTGGGGAAGTTGAGACACTCTATGGCAAAGACCCTAAACCTACGTGGTACTAGTTTTTAGGGAAGTAGGATGCGCTAAACCAGCACTTCCCAGCCAATGATAAATCCTACTCCCAACTAAAAGACAGAATAATAATAACTAGTGCATGCACTAAAGATGATAAGCTCAGGTCATGGTATTTTGATAACATCAGTGCATGCGGAGTCTAAAGTAATCATAAACATGTAAATTTATAGTTCACTACATGATCATACCAAACTGAGTTTAACAATAAAATCATAGGTTGACTAACACATTACTTAAAAAGTCTAAAAATGTAAGAAAACACGTATGTATCAGATGTTCATATATAGGTATGTATCAGATGCCAGACCTGAATGATTATCGAATTCGATAACAATATTTAAAATCATTGACATAAAGTCATGATTCAAGGACCCAAAACATGAGATATTTCAATAACTCTATAAATTACACGAATGTAAACATGAAAATGAGTTAACCTTGGGATAATATCATAATTATATAGTTTAAAGAATAATCTGAGAAATGGACATGGTGCCAACAAAATAGGGCCTAGTGTTTTTGAAATTCAATCATGTTGGAACATGATTCACATGGGATAAAACTATTAGCATGGCTTAGATGTAAAACTAATGAGAAAAGATGGATAAATTTCATAATTTACAAGAAAGTTAATCTTAATTTGAGTGAAATTCCTACTTGTATCAAAACGAGGGTTTTGGGGCTTATTGGGTGAAAGGAACCCATTGATGAATACCCCACAAACCTCGATTGGATGAATTCTTTAAGAAAGCTTGAAATTGGAACTTAACTTCTTGAGGAAAGAAACTTGAATATTCATCTTGCGAAGAGGGGAAGGGTTTATGTAAGCTTACCTCATGATAAGTGGGCAATAATGCATTTTAATAACCCTTAATTTGTTCAATAATGATTAGAAATGATTTAGGGATGTTAAAAGACCTCAACACCCTTAATTTAAGTCAAATGGAGGATTTTTGGAACTATGTATTTGCTGGGCGGCCCACTCTAAAATCCAAGTCAAGAGTGTGCAGTGCGTGCTAAAAGTCAAGGCCAAGGTGGATGGCACACACCAAAAGCCAAGCCCATCTAGTGGTTGTTAGTGTTTCCCCTGAGACACACAACCTTATTGGCGATGCATACCTAATTTCCACATCCAAAAACACCCCCAACACGACCTAAAACAACAATATATAGATAACCATCGATATAGGGGTCCTAAGGTTCATTTTTAAGGCATTTCCAGAGCGTTAAAAGCACGAATGTTACACTAACTATTTCTCACAAAAATGATCATGACTTTTTGCTTGGATATCAAATTTAGGAAAAATTGGTATTATTGGAAAGCTAATTAAATTATCAATAAATTGGTGTGTCTTAAGATGAAAGATTCCATACATGTAAAATGTTATAAATGTTTAAAGCTAACCCTTGTAGAACCGAATATCAAATTTTAGCCAAATCAAAGGCTCGTAGCTCAACTTTGCTCTAAATAATTCCTATGAATATTTTTCCAACTCATAAACACTCTTCACACTAGTCTAATAGTCATTACACATGTATTCAAATATAAATCATGGGATTATATTTTACACACATAGGAATGATGGCTTAATTTTTAGCTTAAAAATTTGGGGTGTTACAGTTTTCGAGCATAAGAGCTAGGAAACCAAGGTCGAAACTATAATAATAGCAGATATAGAGACCGTAGTAAGAAAGAGAAAGTGACTAGAGATGGAGAGATAATACTAAGGAGTTGAAAGATAGGTATAATTGGTCTAGCATATAAGATATGAAATCAACAATTAAAAAAATGCTGACTAAACTAGTGAAGGGTCTAGAAAATCAAGAAAATAGATGTCAAGATATAAAGGATGACATTTTAGGGTTGACCTAGAAGGTGGAGTCTCATGCCACTACTATCAAGCATTTGGAACACCATTTTAGGCAAATGTCTGCTATGATCAAATAGGAAAAACCTATTACTCTTTTGAGTGAAAAAGTTTAGAGTCCACCATCTATAAGTCATTGTCTAGCTATCATCATTAATTATGTTACCACTACTTTTGTCCCTCTATACCTGCTATTGAAGAGTTGAAACTTGACAACACTGAAAGAGACAAGTCATCTAAGGAAGATCTGAAAAGTTAACATAGGGTGATGATATTTTTAGTATGATAATTGAGAGGTGTAAAACCTCAAATCTGGTACTTGGAATGCTATACGGTGCTCATGAACCTAAAGGATCACAAGCTAACCCATGTATGATATCTGTAACTGGGCACTACATAATATACTGTATAAATTCGGAAAAAGGCTGAAAGGCCATAAGGTTCAAATATCTGATAAAACATAATATTTAGAAATATGGTATATCAATAAAAAACAAAATTGAAATAACTATCTAAACATGCTATAGTCTAGAAGCCTCTAAGCTGTCTATAAACTATGGAGTTTATGGGACATGTACTTAAATAACTTTGAACTATTGAAATAATAAAGTAATAAAATAATCATGCTATCCTTGAATGATGAGACTCACTGCTAGTCTAGCTGCTGAACGTCTGATCTACTAAGGATGCGCTGGAGCTCGTGCTCCTGAACCTATGGTATAAGAACACCATAGCGTAAATACATCAGTACAATTCTAATGGTATAGGATAAATAACACGGTTTATACAAGTGAAAAATACTAACTAACTGAATAACATAAACGTGAGAACACATGAATGAATATGTGAACTGTCACAGAGATCATGACATCACTGAATTTGAATACTGATAACATAAATTTTCATATAACTAATATACTATTATTTGAATGATTGTATCTAAAAGTCTTATTTTGGATGGAACTAGCTGAGTTCCGTACTGAGCAGAGTGACTATATCTGACAGTTGAGAATTCTATAGAACTATCTGAGTACTATTATCGAGACCTGAGACTGAGACTGTGGTAAGTAGTTATTTAACCGAAATGCCACTAATAATCTATTATCATTGAGTTGGGCCCGAATCTGTAAACCTAATTGGATGGGTGTCAATACCGCACCACTGGTAAGGACAAGCTGTTAGTGATCCCTCATCAAACTGGTACTCTAAGAAGAATAGTGGGAACCTCATCTAACAGGTTAAGTCACCTCATCAACCCTCATCTAACAGTTTAGATGTTTAAACTAATGCTGGCTACGTAGTTTTGGAGCACAAGGATTGTTTCTAAGAATCACACCCTCTACTCATAGGTGATTTCCCATCTTCGGGCTCACTCGGTACTGAATTCTAATCCCATCTGATTAGATACTAAATTAATTATACTGAACTGACTGGACTAAGTTCACTGAGTTCTGTTGAATGGTGGAGATTACTAAGATTACTGAGTTTTCTTGAGTCATGAGACTGGCTGAATTCTACTGAACATGGCTTGACTGAGAGGATCTTGAAAAATGACACTGGCTCTGGGCACACAGCTAAATTGTCGGGTACAATTACCCCTAGAACTTGATATCATGAAACTGACAAGACATGACACTTCCTGGACTCACGACCATAATCAACAATCCATAATACAATCATTTGGGAATTTCATGAGGAACTTGATTATCATGGCTTGGTACATGAATAGAAATGTATATAAACATGTTATAATTTCATTGAGCTAATCTACTGAACAATCCATCAAATAATTTCAATGCATAACAATAACATAGAAGTCATTTTGAACATAAGGGTAAAGCATGGGTTCATCAATTTGGTCATAATTGAGTCTTAAAGCATGATTCTCATTCTCTTGGGCATTTTATCAAACACATTGCATGAACAACCTTAGACTTAGGCATATACACTAGTTCATACCTCATGGTTACTTTAATCAACTCAATTTAAAAGTTTCTAATCCCACATACTAGCATAATTTTATGAAAAGTACTTAAAGACTCCAACTTTTGATTTATACAATCACATCAACATAATTTAAATCAACTCACCACATGGAAATCATAATGAATGAGTTTAAAATGGGATTCTTGAGCTACATAGGTGAAAGAAACCCCTGAATCAACACTTTACATACCTGAGTGGATGATTTCTTGATGATTGATAAAGGAAATCTTGAATTCTTGCCTTGGGATTAGAGACCTAGGGTTTCTTATTCTTGGAAATTGATCTTTGAGAGAAGCCTTAATTTGGTGTTGTGAGTGAATAATGAAGTTATGATCTCTGGTCTGGTATAATTAGGTGTTAAAACGGGTGGAAAAAGACCCAAATACCCTGAACATTTGAACATATCTATATGACTGGAACTTCTGATATACTAAAATCTCATACTGAATATCCATGTTTGATGCATGGAAATATGGAGGATAGTCTTTATGAATGCATGACTAAAATTACTGAGAAACTGAGTTTCTCATGATGAGAATGCATATCTGATACATGAATACGTGACTGAAATAATATAAGAACATTTGACTGGATATGCAAGGGCATTTGATACCAAATTTATAACTGAAATCTGAACATGAAACTGAATAATCTTAAGGAAAGCTATTACCTTAGGGTGAGTCTGATTTTGCAAATAATAAGTGAGGATACTTGTGTAATGCCTCGATTTTCTGAACCAGAACGCTACACGGTGCCTATGACCCTGAAGGACCACAAGCTAACCCATGACTGATATCTGCACCTGTAACTACATAATATACATATAAAATGCAGAAACATAAACAAAGAGGATGTAAGGTTCAACCTTGAATAATAAAATATCTAAAATAAGGTGGTATCATAGTGCCAAAACAAAACTAAAAATACTAAAGTCTAAATCTGAAAACTCTATAATCGTCTAAAAGCCTCTAAACTGTCTAAATAAGGAGTTGAAGGAACATGTCTCCAACTAACTCCCTAAACGGAAAATAAACTGAAATACTGGAATAATAAATGTAATGATCATGTCCTAGACAGATGAGGACTCACTGCTTACTAAATTGCTACTGCTGATCTAGAATCTTTACCTCAGAACCTATGGCGTATCATAAAAAGAAAGCACCATAGCGCCAATGCAGCAGTACCACTAAAGTACTGAGTATACGTGGGGGTAGGCTAAATGCAAGGGGTTTATATGCATGAACATGCTAACTAATATGAATGTGAGAATACATACATACATATGTAACTGCTATTGAACTGATGGATATACTGACTACTTGAGTTTGAACTCTGACAATATGAGTTTCGTGATACTGATATACTGAATGACCGATAACATGGATGACTGTATGTAACATTCCTAATTCTAGGGAAAACTATCTGAGTTCCAAACTGTATCTGAACATCTAAGTCTAAGATTAGTCCTAGCTAATGAGTGATCTCTAAAACTGATGATGAGAATACTCGACTGAATCTTAGATTGAGATGAAGCCTGTCTGCCGAGTGACCTCTAGATCTAATAATAAGCATCTGAATATGGGACCAAGCCTACCTAATGGGATGGTCCATGAATCAATGGAACTATCTGAGTTCCTTACTGAGATCGATGACTATATTTGACAGTCCTGATTCCTGATTTCTACTCTGAAGACTGATACTAAGACTATAACTATAACTGGACTGTGGGTGGTAGTAACCTAACCAACATACCCTGATACTGTACTGGTGGGGTCCAATCTTTTCCCTGATTAGAAGGGTGTCAATACAGTGCCATGGGTAGAGACCTCTACAATGGTCAAGCCTCTCTGACGGGTGACCCTGAACATGAAATCAAGCCTAAGGCAATATAATAGTCAAGTGTAGCCTTAATTTGACGGGTGACTCCTTTCTTGCACTAGCTAAGCAGTTCTGGAGTATAGGGATTGCTGCTAACGACTCTGCTTTTATAATGGGAAAAACTGCCATACCTACACTCGTTTGGTGCTAGTTCCTACTCCCAACTAAAATACTCTAAAAAGATTAACTGCACTGAACTGACTAATTGAACTGAAGTGATTTATAAACTGATTAACTTAGCTGATAATATTTTCTTAGCTGAACTTAGCTGAATTCATTGAGTTTTGTTGACTGATGGAAAAGCTACTTGAGATCTGAGGTTTGACTGAGAGTACTGAAACTACTGGGACTACTGAACTACTGAGATTTCTGAGTTTTTCTGAGTCACGTGACTAACTGAAATCTATGGAGCATAGCTTGACTGAGGATGTCTTGAATCATGACCCCAGCTCTAGGCACACAGCTATAGTTTTCTAGTACAAGTACCCCTAGGACTCGATAGAAGGAAACTGACACACATGACTTACTTGATCATAAGGGTAGAGTCCACAAATCACATTATCATAAGTAAGGATTTCATAATAAGAATGATTCTCAACAAACTATCACATGATCGGGAATGCACACAACATGTATATACCTGCATGGCTTCAATAACATGGTCATTCCATACACAACAATATCACGAGCATCTCATATAATACCTTAATTCAAGACAACAACATGGGGACCACTTTGAACATAAACTTAGAACATTGAATAGTCATTTAGGACTAATTATGTCATAAAAGCATAAGTTCTATTCCCTTAGGTATTCTCACAAACACCTTATATGCAGATCTTAGGCATAGGTGGATTTATCAAGATTACAAATATTTAACCAACAATTTCACATATTTATACATTAAATACCACCATATCCTCACACAAAACATACAAAGATCCCATCTTAGGTATCATCAAACTCCAACCACATAAACATTAACCACCAACAATATAAACACCGTAATACATGATTTAGAAGATGGTTCTTAAGATTTATGGATAAAAGGAGTCGATGAATCAACTCATGCATACCTTATAAGGAAGATTTTTGATGATTCACAGAAGAATTTCCTTGAAATTGGATCTTCAAGCTTAATTATGCAACCTTAGTTATTTTTCTTTTTTAGTGCTCTTAGATGATGAAGTCAAGATGTTAGTAGGGTTGTAATGTATTTAGGAGATATATATTTCATAGGGTTAAGTTTAGGGATATGTAAGGAGTGTTAAAAGACTTAATTACCCTCAAAATAACTTAAAATGGATTGTTTAAGTCACTGGAAACTATAAGATATGCGTCGCATATGATATCACATCTATTTACATAGGTGCCACCTATGATATCGCCTAAATTTACATAGGCGCCGCATATGATATCACCTATATCTACATAGGTGCCACATATGTTATCACCTATATTTACATAGGCATTGCATACGCTATCGCATATGCTTTCTAGTGGCCATGTGCGATTGGTTAGGCGACACACTCTACTTCTTAAAGCCATAACTCCTAGTTCGGGTGTTGGATTTTGATGAAATTAGTATAGTTTGAAAGCTAATTTGATTATCAATAATTTGGTGGGTATAAATATTCATAAATACCACATGAAAATCAAGTTATACTTGTTCAAATATGACTCTTATGAAATCAAACACTAAAACTTGATGGATTCAAAATCTCTTAGCTTGTATTACCTTAAGTGATTCATATGAACATGATTAATGCATCATAAGATATCTTATCATTAGGATACTCATTGTAAATCATGCACTCAAGTATGAATCACAGGATAGGAGATTTCATATGTCGGAAAAATGGTTCGTCCCCTTAGGAAAATTCGTCCTCGAATAGAAATTAACTGAGATGGGAGAGATGATAAGATAAAGTATGTACAAGACATTCACTACTGAAACATGGGTTCATGATTGACATGACTAAAAGCTGAGCAAAACATACTGAACATACATATCTGATGCATGGGAAGCTGATTCATGAATATAAGACTGAGGATTCTAATAAAGTGAGTTTTTTCAAAATGAGAATGCATATCTAATTCACAATTGAAAGGCTAAATCCATGCTTATCTAATGCATGATTACATAACTGACATGATAGGTAAATGTATGAGTGAAGATACTGATAAATAGTACTTTCTCTACTGAACACATATATCTAATGCCTGAATATCTGACTGAGCTGACTCTTGAAAGCTTGACTGATTATGCCATGGCACTTGATAACTAATTTATAATGAGAACATGAAAGTATCAAAAAAAGGTGGGGTATCTCCCCCTTGGGACGCTATGTCCCTCTAGGAATGTTTACCTTGCTGAGATACTGGGGTGATGCACAGGGCATCTATGAACTAGATTATAACTAAACATTGGAGAGCTGAGACTAATGCATGATGCATGAACTGAACTAGACTTGCTAATGTTACTGACTAACTCATGTAGAAACATAAGCTCAAACGAGTGCAAGATATCTAACAATGCATACAATGATCATGGAAAACTTTTAACGTACCCGAATCTAGGTTGGGGAAACTTTCTGAATCATGGTAAGTCTGGAGTGAATAGAGTCGATTCTAACACTGACCACTATTGGTGCTGGGATTTGTGGCCTGCTCACGCGAATCCCTACCTTTCTAAGCTAACACTCTACACTCCCGTATTCTGTAGCCTGGCTTACTGCACCTAAAACATATCTTACTATTAGCTTTGCATGCACCTAGATGATTCTTACCACACTCTCCCCAAAGTGAATAAGTACGCTCACTTCTAACACTACTCTGGGCTTTGGAGCCTGGCACCCCACCATGACTAACATCTCCAAAGTTAGGTGTCGGTACACAAGCTGAAGATGGAATAGGGGCTGACTTTTTCTTTCTATGGTGAGAACGATTACCACCCTATGACCCATCCATAGAAATACTATAACTACTTATTCTAAATTTCTTTTTAGATCTCTCCTTCTCCTTATACTTATCTGCCTCTATCTGCTGAGCAGGCATCATTAACCTGGCAAGGTCCATGTACCTATTGAACATAGCTTTTCTACACTCTTTCAATACTAACCCAGACACACCAGTGACAAACTTACTCATACTCACTCTGGGGTTAGCTATCAAGTAGAGCACACCTAGCTAACTGGTTGAACTTAAGACAATACTCCTTCACTGTCATGGAGCTTTGTATTAGGTTCATTAACTCTTTTACCTTAGCTTCTCCTATCTCTAACAGGAAAAACTTATCTAAGAAGGCATCCTAAAATATCTGCCAAGTCATGGGAGTTGCATCTTCCCCTCTACTCTTCTTCCACACCACTACCCAATCATAAGCAATATCTTTTAGCCTATAGGACGCTAATTCCACACTCTCCTCCTCTGACACATGCATTATTTGGATGATTTTCTTTACCTCTTCTAGATACAGCTGTGGGTCATCACCTATTACTGACCCAAAGAATTCTGGAGGGTTCATTCTCATAAAATTTCTAATTCTGCCTGCCGCTGAATCCCCATCATACTGGGGTGGGGCTGCAGTCTTTCTGTTACCCTGAACACTAGTGGTCACAGCCTGGGCTAGCGCCTGAAAAGTGGCCCGAAATTCTACATGTGACATATTCTGATTCAAAGGATCTGCGGGCTGTGGGGCTGACTGATTCCCTGTTCTCTTCTTAGGAGGCATGTTCTGCAAACAGAAGAGGAACAAGGATTAAACTGATAGTTCAACTTGAGCTTTTTCTCACTGGCACGATATAAATACTGAAAGAAGGGAAACTATTCCTAAAACATCTTATAGCCTCTTGTACATAAATGTAGAGCGCAACACACCCATGTACAAGACACTACTAGATGCGGTTTTCAGATTTCCTATGACTCTATTGAACCTTAGGATCGGATACCAAGTTCTTAATGCTCTGATTTTCTAAACCGAAATGCTATATGGTGCTCATGACCCCTAAGGACCACAAGCTGACCCATGACTGATATCTATACCTGTAACTTCATAATTTACATATAAAATGCAGAAACATGAACAAAGAGGGCGTAAGGTTCAATCTTGAATCATAAAATATCTTAAATAAGTTGGTATCACAGTACCAAAACAAAACTAAAAACACTAAAGTCTAAATCTGGAAACTCTATAATCGTGTGAAAGCCTCTAAACTGTCTGAATAAGGAGTTGAAAAAACATGTCTCCAACTAACTCCCTAAACTAAAAATAAACTGAAATACTGGAATAATAAATGTAAAGATGATGTCCTCAAAAGATGAGGACTCACTGCTTACTTAAATGCTACTACTGATCTGGAATCTGCACATCAGAACCTATGGTGTAACAAAAAAAAGAAAGCACCATAACACAAATGTGTCAGTACAACTAAAGCACTGAGTATATATAGGGTAGGCTAAATGCATGGGGTTTATATGCATGAACATGCTGACTAATATGAACGTGAGAATACATACATATATACATATGTAACTGCTACTGAACTTATGGAGATACTAACTACTTGAGTTTGAACTCTGACAACATGAGTTTTGTGATACTAAGATACTAATGACTTATAACATGGATGACTGTATCTAAAAGTCCTAATTCTGGGGAAAACTATCTGACCAAACTATATTTGAACATATAAGTCTGACATCAGTCCTAGCTAACGAGTGATCTCTAAAACTGATAATGAGAATACTCGACTGAATCTGAGATTGAGATCAAGCCTGTCTTCCGGGTGATCTCTAGATCTAATAATAAGTATCTAAATATGGGACCGAGCCTATCTGACGGGATGGTCAAGGAATAAATGGAACTATCTAAGCTCCTTAGTGAGATTGATGATTGTATCTGACAGTCCTGATTCCTGATTTCTACTCTAAAGACTGATACTGAAACTGTAACTATAATTCTGAATGTGGAAGGTAGTAACCTAACCGACATGCCTTGATACTGTACTGGTAGAGTCCAATCTTTGCCCTGATTAGAAGGGTGGCAATACCATGCCAAGGGTAGAGACCTCTACTATGGTCAAGCCTCTTTGACGGGTGACCCTAAATAGAAAATCAAGCCTAAGGCAATATAAAAGTCAAGAATAGCATTAATCTGACGGGTGAATCCTGTTTTGCACTGGCTACGCAGTTATGGAGTATAGGGATTTTTTCTAACATCTCTGCCTTTATAACTGGAAAAATCACCATCCCTGCACTCGCTCGGTGCTAGTCCCTTCTCTTAACTGAAATACTCTAAAAAGATTAACTGCGCTGAACTGACTAACTGAACTGAACTGATTTATAAACTAATTAATTGAGCTGATAATATTTTCTTAGATGAACTAAGCTGAATTCACTGAGTTCCATTGACTGACGGAAAAGCTACTTGAGATCTGAGGTCTGACTGAGAGTACTGAAACTACTGGGAATACTGAACTATTGAGATTTTTGAGTTTTTTTGAGTCACGTGACTAATTCAAATCTATGGAGCATAGCTTGACTGAGAAAGTCTTGAAACATAACACTAGCTCTAGGCACATACCTATAGTTTTCGGGTACAAGTACCCCCAGGACTCGATGGAAGAAAACTGACACACATGACTGACTTAATCATAAGAGTAGAATCAACAATTCCTAATATCATAAGTGAGGATTTCATAATAAGAATTATTCTCAACAAACTATCACATGATCGGGAATGTACACAACATGTATATACTTGCATGGCTTCAGTAACATAGTCATTCCATATCACAACAATATCATGAGCATCTCATACAACATCTTCAATTCAATACAATAGCATGGAGATCACGTTGAACATAAACTTAGAACATGGAATAGTCATTTAGGACTTAGTATATTATAAAAGCATGATTTCTATTCCCTTATGCATTTTCACAAACACCTTACATGCACATATTAGGCATAGGTGGATTCAGCAAGATTACAAATATTCAACCACCAATTTCACATATTTATATATTAAATACCACTAAATCCTCACACAAAACATACAAAGATCCCATTTTAGGCATCATCAAACTCCAACCACATGGACATCAACCACCAACAACCTAAACATCATAATACATAATTTAGAAGATGGTTCTTGATCTTCATGGATGAAAGAAGTCCATGTATCAACTCACGCATACCTTAGAAGGAAGATTCTTCATGATCGACAGATAAATTTACTTGAAAGTGAATTTTCAGGCTTATTTATGCAACCCTAGTTGTTTTTCTCTTTTAGTGCTCTTGGATAATGAACTTAAGATGTTAGTAGGGTTGTAATGTAATTAGGAGTTGTATATTTCATAGGGTTAAGTTTAGGGACGTGTAAGAAGTGTTAAAAGACTTAATTACCCTCAAAATAACTCAAAACGGAGTATTTAAGTCACTTGAAACCATAAGATATGCGCCGCATATGATATCGTATATATTTACATAGGCGTCGCATATGATATCGTCTAAATTTATATAAGCGCCGCATATGATTTCGCCTATATCTACATAGGTGCCGTATATGCTATCGCCTCTTTTTACATAGGCGCCGCATTTGGTATCGCATATGCTTTCCAGTGGCCATATGCGATTGGTTAGGCGACGCACTCTACGTCGCAAAGCCAAAACTCCTAGCTCGAGTGTCAAATTTTGATGAAATTGGTATCATTGGAAAGCTAATTCGATTATCTATAATTTGGTAGGAAGAAATATGCAGAACTACCATATTAACATCATTTTATACTCATTCAAATATGATCCTTATGAAATTAAACACTAAAACTTGATGGATTCAAAAACTCTTAGCTTGTGTTACCTTAAGTGACTCATATAAAAATGCTTAACGCATCATAAGCTATCTTATGGCTAGGATACTCATTGTAAATCATGTACTCAAGTATGAATCACAAGATTGGAGATTTCATGTGAAGGAAAAATAATTTGTCTCCTAACTTAGAAACAGGCGGGGTATTACAACTTGGTCCGCATGTCTGCTTTTGCTTCCCAAGTAGCTCCCTCAATGGACTGATTCTGCCAAAGAACTTTGACTAGAGGGACTTATTTGTTTCTCAGTCTATTAGTATTGTAGTCAAGAATTTTGACTGGGATCTCTTCGAAAGAAAGGTTTTTCTAAATGTCTAATCCCTCTCTAGGACTAAAATTTCTCAATCAGCTATGCAATTCTTTTGCAAGTAGACATGGAACACTGGAAGAACTGAGGCTAGATCTGAAGGCAATTTGAGCTCATAAGCTACCTTGCCAAAATGACTGAGAATTTTAAAGGGACCGATAAATCGGGGAATGAGCTTTCATATCTTGCTGAATCGCTTCACTCCCTTCATGGGAGAGATTTTCAAGCACACATAATCAGCAATCTCAAACTTGAGATCCTTGCACATATCTACAAATGATTTCTTTTAGGTCTAAGCTATTTTAAGCCGTTCTCTGATCTACTGAACTTTAACTAAGGCGTCGAATACCAAGTCAGGCCCTACTACTGCAACCTCACCCATTTCAAACCAAGTTATTGGAGATCTGCACCTCCTACTGTTGAGAGCTACAAATAAAGCCATATGAATACTGGAATTATAGTTATTGTTGTATGCAAAATCAATTAAAGGCAAGTTGTCATTCCAACTCCCCTTGAAATCAATTACACATGCCCTTAGCATAACTACCAAGGTCTGAATGGTCCTTTCTACTTGACCATCTGTCTGAGGATGAAAGGTTGTACTATGGTGAACTTAGGTACCAAGACTCTTTTGGAATGCTTTACAGAAGTTAGAGGTCAACTGGGTACCTCTATTTTGAAATAATAGACAACAGAACACCATGCAATCTAACTAACTTCCTGATATAGAGTCTGGCGTAATCCTCAGCTGAATAAAAGGATGGACTAGAAGGAAATGAGCTGATTTGGTCATCCTATCTACCATGAACCAAATTGAATCATGTTGATGACGAGTATGAAGTAAACCCGTTACAAAGTCTATGTTTACTTCTTCCCACTTCGAAGTAGGAATACTGAATTTCTGTATGGACCTACTAGGCTTCTGATGCTCTATCTTACCCCACTGACCTATAGATCACTTAGCCACAAACTTTGTAATATCTCTCTTGATCCCATTCCAATAATAGATCTCCCACAAGCCGCGGTACATCTTGGTGCCCCTTGGATGAATATAGTAGTGTGCATCATGTACTTCTACAAGAATCGTTGCCTCAAGTCATCTACACATAGAACACAGAGACGACCCTGACAATAGAGAACACCATCTCCCCCTTGGTAGAAAACCTCTACCTTCTGATAGTTGACCGACTCTTTCAACTTAATAAGACTGTGATCTCTATCTTGCATTTCTTTTACATCAGATACTAGAGATGATTCTGAACTTTTCTGAACCCATATACTACCTTCTGCTGAATTAACTAAGCGGACACCTAGTCGGTCAAGCTGATGGACTTCCTGAGCTAACTTCTTCTTACTGTCCTCAATATGAGCAACACTACCCATAGACAGCCTACTAAGAGCATTGGTCACTATATTGGCCTTGCCTGGATGATAAAGGACACTCATGTCATAATCTTTCAAGAGCTCTAACGACCTTCTCTGACAGAGGTTAAGATCTTCCTGATAGACTATGTACTGAAGGCTCTAGTGATCTATGAATACATCTACATGAACACCATACAAGTAATGACTCCAAATCTTTAAGGAAAAAACTATTGTTTCTAACTCAAGATCATGACTCGTATAATTTTTGTCATGGTGTTTAAGTTATCTAGATGCATAGGCTATGACCTTACCATACTGGATGAGGACATTACCCAAACCTACTTTGGATGCATCAAAGTACACTACAAATCCATCTAAACGATCAGGAAAAGTTAAAACTGGAGTTGAGGTGAGTCAAGTTTTCAACTCCTGAAAACTCTTTTTTCCATGAATCTAACCACTGAAACTAAACCTGTTTTTGAGTCAATCTGTACATAGGGGCTGCAATATATGAAAATCCTTCAACAAACCGATGGTAATAGCCAGTTAAACCCATGAAACTCCTAATATCTAATGAAAAGATAGGTCTGGGCCTATTGCTCATTGCTTGGGTCTATTGAGAATCAACTCTAATGCCATCACCAGAGATGATATGACAAAGTAATGCTACTAACCTTAGCCAAAATTTTCACTTACTAAATTTGGCAAACAATTGATGATTTTTGAGAGTCTATAATACTCTTCTTAGATGGTCTGCATGATCATGCTCATTGCAGGAATAGATAAGAATGTTATCTATGAAGACTATGATGAGCATATCCAAATACTACTTGAACACATGGTTCATCAAGTTTATGAAGGCTACTGGGGAATTGGTCAGACCAAAGGAAATGACTAAGAATTCGAAGTGACCATACCAAGTTCAAAAAACTATTTTTGAAATGTCACATCCTCTGACTTTGAGCAGATAATAGCTTGATCGGAGGCCTATCTTAGAGAAATAGCTGGCACCCTGTAGTTGATCAATCAAATTATTAATTTTGGGAAGTAGATATTTGTTATTGATGGTGACTTTATTAAGCTAACGGTATTCTATACAGATTTTGAGAGAATCGTCTTTCTTGCTCATGAATAAGACCGTTGCGCCCCACAAGGACACACTTGGTCTGATGAAACCCTTATCTAAGAGATCTTTTACCTTATCTTTCAATTCTCTGAGTTCTTATGGTGCCATTCTATATGGGATAATAGATATGGGTTGAGTATCTAGAAGAAGGTCTATGCTGAAGTCTATTTCCCTTTTGGGAGAAATTTTGAGAAAATCTTCAGGAAAGATATCGGAATGTTCATTCACTACTGGGATTGATCTGAGACTAGGATTTTTGAAACTAGATTCCTTAACTCAAACAAGATGATAGACACATCCCTTAGATATCATTTTTCGTGCCTGAAGGTAGGAAAAAAGTTGACCTCTTGAAACTAAAGTACTACCCTTCCACTCTAGGACGGGTTCATTCGGGAACTAAAACTGGACAACTCTATATGTGCAGTCGACTATGGAATAACATTAATGAAGCCAATCCATGCCGAGAATGACATCAAAATCAATTATCTCTAATTCAACTAAATTTGCTGAAGTGAATTTCTGAGATACCATAATCGGACAGTTCCTGTATACCCGCCGGGCTATGATGGTTTTACCCACTAGGGTAGAGACTAAGAAGGGCTCTGCTAGAATTTTGGGACTGACTCCTAAATCCACTACTAAATAGGTAGTAACAAAAGACAAAGAAGCTCAGGGATCTAGCAAGGAATAAATATGTACATTAAAGATCTATTATGTACCAGTAAGCACATCAGGAGAAATTTCCTGATCCTATCAGGACTGAAAAACATAGATCCTATTTGGGAGTTTCTTAATAGTAGCACTGGAAGACGAACCCTGCTGATTCAGGCAACCGGACTGAGCTGGGGGGCAATTATACTAACCCTGATGACCTAGCTGGGGAAAATCTCTGACTTTGTGGCTTGGTTTACCATATCCGAAGCAAATATCACTGCCAGCTCTGGAAGTACCCTGATGGTGCCTCTCACATGTCTGACAAAGAGAATAGGTTCGGGCACTGCTAACACTACCCTGAGATATAGAGCCTAGCACCCTATCTATGTTGCCTTCTCTGAATTTTAGCACTAAAGCATTGGCTGTGGAAGGATATGGAATGGATAACTTTGGGAGGAATTGAGAACGATTTCCACCCTCTGGCTTAGGCTGAGCAAATTTGAAACTAGTTGTCCTTGCTCTTTTATTTTTCTTCTCCCTTATCTTAATCTTCTGCTCTTCTATCTATTAAGCATAGATCAGAAGCCTGGCGATGTCCATGTCAATAATCAACATTGTAGATATGCACTCATTGACCACACTATCATTCACCCAAGAACCAAACATACCCATCTTATCCCTGTTGTCCGCCACTACATGAGGAGCATATCTAGCTAATTGAGTAAACTTAAGAGAATAATTTTTCATTGTCTTATTGCCCTTCCTGTAGTTGATAAACTATAACACCTTAGCTTCCCTCAGCTCAAGGGGAAAGAATCTATAAACAAAAGCAGTGGCAAACTTCTTCGACTCTATAGGCCCTGCGTCACTAGCACTTTCTACTTTCCATAATTCCAACCATGTGTGAGCCACATGCTATAACTGATATACAACTAGCTCAACACTCTCAATGGCTGACACCTCCATGATATCTGTAACCTTCTGAACCTGATCAAGGAATTCCTGAGGTTCCTCATCTGACTTATACCCAAAAAAGGATGGAGGATTCATTTGGGTAAAGTCCCAAATCCTAGCTGCAACAGTATTGGCCATTGGGTTAGTCGGAATAGCAGCTGGTCATTTATTTTGTAAGTAACTAAGTTAGCAAGAGTAGTGAATACAACTCTAAACTCTGCATGAGAAATATGCTCATCAAAGGGATTTTCTTGGAAAGTCTAAGGGGCTGATTGATTTTCATTTCTTCTCATTGGAGGCATGTTCTATAGAAGAAAGTGAGAAATGAATTAGACTGTGTGTTAAATTTGAGCTCATGCTCATAGGCACGACATGAGTACTAAAAGAATGGAAACTATTCCTAAAACATCTTATAGTCTTATGTACATAAATGTGGCGCGCAACACATCTATGGAAAAGACTCTACTAGATGCGGCTTTCACACTTCATTGGACACTATTGAACCTTAGGATCTTATACCAAGTTTGTAACGCCTCGAATCTGGTACCCAGAATGCTACACAGTGCTCATGACCCTGAAGGACCACAAGCTAATCCATTTCTGATATTTATAAGTGGGCACTACATAATATACTTTGTAAATATGGAAAAAGGATTGAAGGCCATAAGGTTTAAATATTTGATAAAACATAACATATGGAAATACGGTATGTCAATACCATAACAAAACTGAATTAATTGTCAGAACATGCTATAGTCTGGAAGCCTCTAAACTATCTAAAAACGTATAATTGATGGGATATGTCCCCATCTAACTCCAAACTACTAAAATAATAAAGTAATAAAATAATCATCCTATCCTCGAATAATGAGAACTCACTACTAGTCTTCCTGCTAAATGTCTGATCTACTAACAATGCTCAGGAGCTCGTGCTTCTTAACCTATGGTATAAAAACACCATAGTACAAATGCATCAGTATGATTGAATTTACTAGCATACAAGTGAGGTAGAATGAACGCAAGGGTTTTATATGCATGAACAATACTAACTGACTGAATAACATGAACGTGAGAATACGTGCATAAATACGTGAACTGTAACTGAGATCATGAGATCACTGAATCTAAATATTGAAAACATAAGTTTTCGTATAACTAATATACTGAGACCTGAGACTGAGACTGTTGGAAGAAGTCACTTAACCGACATGGCCGTAATAAGCTATTATTACTAAGTTGAGGTCCAATTGGTATTCCAAATTGGAAAGGTGTCAATACCGTGCCATAGGTAAGGACAAACTGTGAGTGATCCCTCACCTAACAGGTACTCTAAAGAGAGTGGTGGGACCCTCATCTAATAGATTAAGTAACCTTATCAACACTCATCTAATAGGTTAGATGTCTCAACCTACACTGGCTACATAGTTATGGAGCCCAGGGATTGCTTCTAAGAATCACACCCTCTACTTACAGGTGAATTCCTATCCTTAGGATCACTCGATGTTACATCCTACTCCTATACGATTAGACACTAAATTCATTATACTGATCTAACTGGATTGAGTTCACTGAGTTTCACTGACTGGCATAATATTAGTGAGATCTGGTAACTGACTGAGATTAATGAGATTACTGAGTTTTCCTGAGTCATGAGACTGACTGAATTATACTACACATAGATTGACTGAGAGTATCTTGAAAACTGATATTGGATCTAGGCACAAAGCTAAATTATCGAGTACAAGTACCCCCAGGACTCGATAGTATGAAATTGATAAGACAAGACACTCTCTTGACTCACAACCATAATCAACAATCCATAATACAATCATTGGGGAATTTCATGAGGCACTTGATTATCATGGTTTGATACATTAATGGGAATGCAAATAAACATGTCATAATTTCCTAGGGATAATGTCCTAAACATTCCATCAAACAATTTTAATGCATAACAATCACATGGAAGTCATTTTGCACATAAAGTCTATCGAAAATAGCCTCTCTACTTCTTTGGAGGTAGCGGTATGGACTGCGTACATTCTACCCTCCCCAGACCCCACTTTGTGGGAATACACTGGGTTTGTTATTGTTGTTGTTGTTGTTGTTGTTGTCCTTTTATAACATAAAGGTAAACGATAGGTTCATCAATTTAGTCATAATTGAGTTGTAAAGCATGATTCTTGTTCTCTTGGGCATTTTATCAAACATATTGCATTCACAACCTTAGACTTAGGCATATACACTAGTTCATACATCATGGTTACTTTAATCAACTCAATTTAAAAGTGTTCAAACCCACGCACTAGCATAATTTCATGAAAAGTACATAAAGACTCCAACTTGGGCTTCATAGAACCACATCAACATCATTAAGATCAACTCACCACATGAAAATCATAATTCATTAGTTTAAAATGGGATTCTTGAGCTACATAGGTGAAAGAAAGCCATGAATCAACACTTTACATACCTAGGTGGATGATTTCTTGAAGATTAATAGAGGAAACCTTAAATTCTTCCCTTGGGATTAGACACCTAGGGTTTCTTGTTCTTGGGGATTGATCTTTGAGAGAAGCCCTAATTTGCTGTTGTGGGTGAATAATGAAGTTATGATCTCTTGTCTGGTATAATTAGGGGTTAAAACGGGTGGAAAAAGACTCTAATACCCTGAATATTTTAACATGTCTATATGACTGGAACTTCTGATATACTGAAATCTCATAATAAATATGCATGCCTGATGCATGGATATGTGATGGATAGTCTTCATGAATGCTTGACTGAAATTACTGAGAAACTGAGTTTCTCATGATGAGAATGCATATCTGATGCATAAGTACGTGTCTGACATGATACATGAATATATTACTGAATATGCAAGGGTATTTGATACCATGTTAAAAACTGAAATCTGAATATGAAGATGAATAAGCTTAAGGAAAGCTATTACCTTGGGCTGAGTCTAAGTATGCGGAGAAGAGGTAAGGATACTTGGTTCGCATGCATACTTTTTCTTCCCAAGTAATGATTCCCCCATTCACAATAAATAATAAGAGAAAAATAAAAGCCATTCCAATTTGACAAAAGACCCACACCCAAGTTCCATAGCTTTTAGCTCGCTATCCCGATAATGATTTTTCTATCCCCAGAGGGAAAGGTACTTTCCTTTTGGGCCGGTTATGGGTAAGGAGGAATTTGAACCTCCGACACCATGGTTCGTAGCGATGTGCTCTAATCCTCTAAGCTACAGGCCCCATCCTGTCTCCACTGGATTCGTTCCTAAGAGTACCCTAAAAAAAGGAACCTTTTCTCTCCCCAGCCATTTTGGGTTAAGAAGATGTGAAAGCACATTTGTCTCTATAAGAAAGGTTTGTTCCGAGGTGTGAAAAGGGAGAAAAGAGATGTCACAATTGGGTAAGTCATGGGGATTTATTAAGATAAGTGGGGAAATGTCCAGATTACCCTCACTTAAACTGAAGTAAATTTACATAATAGGGTATGACTAGCCTTTACGCATCGTACCCATCCTGTACGAGTGGTACCCGCCTTTCATACCATTGGCCTCCCCTCTTAGACCCAACACTATCCAAGGCGCGTCATACCAAAATCCAAGTCATATTCAAGTGTATGAATGGTACCCATAAACTGTACCCCTGGCAGAATAGAATCCCAAGAGAATTGAACATTGTCCCTCATACAAGTCCATGCTACAACTCTTACCATGACTTATGACTCATGGTGAGACACTCATATCAGTTACAACCTATTTAACTAAGTCTAAGATTAAGTGAAAGAACCAAATGACACATATCCACCAATACCTGTCGTATCAACTCCAGTAACCAAAATCCATCCCATCAACTAATACTAGTCTAAAAATGATTGGAACATACCAACCATACCCCAGTGTATGACTCGTACTCCATAGTCATATCATGACCAGAAGCTAGAAATCTAGGAAATTTTCCATGGGTGAAAACCCATGGTATTATAGTCTCCACCACTAGGAATGTTCATCTCTGAATTACGAACAAGGTAGGGGTAAGCAGACGAACGAGTCATTTGCATCGTCAAATATATGTCCAATATTTATCAAAGTTTGAAAAAACAAGTCAAAGGTATTAATATTTACATTAACAAACTCAAAAAATAATGATATGTTAAAAAAACATACCTTTCGCACATATTCTAGGAGCAAAAAACAGATGCAGATACTTAGACTTCATAACCTCCTCCACTTCCCATGTAGCTTCTTCCACCTTATTGTTCCGAAATAAAACATTTACCAAAGACCATAACCTTTGTCCAGAACCGATGAACCTACCTATCCAATATTACAACTGGGACCTCTTTATATGATAAAAAATCAAAGATATCCAACACCTCCAAAGAAAAAATCGAAGAAGGATCACCACTGAACTTTCACAATATGGAAATAGGAAAGAACGGATGAACCAAGTATAAACTAGAAGGAAACTATAATTCGTAGGCCAAACTACCAACCCTCTGCAAAAACCACATAAGGACTAATGAACTGGGGACTGAGCTTCCATTTCTGACCAAACTACATTTGTCCCTTCATGGGTGAAATATTAAGGAACACCTTATCCCCAACCTCAAACTCCAAGTCTCTATACCATCATCTGTATATGACTTTTGGCCACTTTAGACTGCATTAAGCTTATCCCAAGTCACCTTCACCTTCTCCATCGCCTGATAAATAAAATCTGAGTCCAACATATCCGCCTCAGCAAGCTCAAACCAAGCATTAGGACATTTACATATCCTACCATACAATGCCTAGAAAGGGGCCATACAAATTCTAAAATGATAGCTATTGTTGTAAGAAAACTATACCAAAGGTAGTGCTCAACCTAATTGGCACCATAATCAATCACGTACGGCCGAAGCATATCATCCAACGTCTAAATAGTCCTTTCTACTTTCCCATCCATCTATGGATGAAAAGCAGTACTCAGACTAACCTTCGTACCCAACCCTTTCTTAAAATACCATCAGAAATAAGATAAAATTTGCATACCACGATCAAAGATAATCCAAATAGGTGCCCTATGCATCTTCACAATCTCTTGAAAATACAACTTCGTGTATTCCTCTATCAAAAAGATAGTCCTCACTGGCAAGAAGTAAACAAACTTTGTCATCCTAACCACGATGACCAAAATCAATTCTAATTGGTTTCGGGATCAAGGATGACTGGTAATGTAATCCATATTTGATTACCTCCTATTTCCATTTGGGAAATTTAATTTCTTGATACAATCCACCAGGCCTCATATGCACTACCTGAACCTGTTGACACACAATGCACTTGGCCTCAAAATCAGCCACATCCATTTTTATACCATTCCACCAATAGATCTTCTTAGGATCATGATACATCTTAGTAGAGCCAGGACTTACAACGTAACGTGATTCATGCGCCTCAGCCAAAATCCTTTTGTCATAAATCGTTGACACAAGAAACACCCAACCTTCCTTCGTACTGTAAACTACCATCACCACTAATCTAAAATACCATTAACTTTTGCCCACCAATATCACTCTTGATTTTCATCAAGATAGGATCTAGCACTTGCTTCTCTATGATCTCTGCACTAAGATATGGCCTAACCGCTTCCTGTACCATCACACCACCAGCCTTAGAGTGCAAAAGATGAACTCTAAGATTTTCCAAGTGGTGAATATCCTTCACCGATTCCCAGTTTTCTTTCTCCACAGAAGCCAAACTCTGCATGGATAACTTGCTAAAAGCATCAACAACTATATTAGCTTTACCTAGGTGATAGTACAGGTTCATATCATAGTCCTAAAGAAGCTCCAACAATATCCTCTACCTGAGATTAAGCTCCTTCATAGTGAACACATACTGTAGACTCTTATGATCAGAACAACTTTCCATGTGTACACCATACAGATAATACTGCCATATTTTTAAAGTAAACCACTATAAGATGATCCAAATCATGAGTAGGATAGTTCCTCTCATATACCTTCAACTACCTAGAAGCATAGGCAATCACCTTCCCACATTGTATTAGAACACAACCAAGACCTACCCGAGATGCATCACAATAAACCACAAACCCCTCACTATTTTTCGATAATTTCCAAATCGGAGCATAAGCTAGCTTGTTCTTCAATTTCTCAAAAAATCCCCTCACAAGCATCCAACCACGATAAATTGACCTTCTTCTGTGTAAATTTAGGCAAAGGAGCAGCCACCGTCAAAAAAAATTCCATAAACTGCCTATAATACCTAGCCAAAGGCAAGAAGCCCCGAATATAGGTTGTAGTCATGGTTTTAGGCTATTATTTACCACAACCACCTTTGGAGGATCTATAATGGTTCCCTCACTAGAAATAATATGACAATGAAAAGTCAAAACGTTCGGCAAAAACTCATTTTTAGAGAACATGGCATACAACTGTTGTTCCGTCAAGTTCTACAATGCCACATAGAGATGACTAGTATGATCCACCTCACTCTTCGAATAAACACTTGGAAAAAAAGATCTATGAACTGCCTAAGAACCCTGTTCATTAAATTCATAAATCTGCCAGAGCATTTTTCAAAACCAATGACATCACCAAGAATTCAAACTGCCTATACTAAATATGAAAAGCCATATTAGGGATATCCATCTCTCGAATCTTAAGCTGTTGATACCTAGACAAAAGATCTATCTTCAAATAGAACTTGGTACTTTGTAACTGATCAAAAAAGTCATCTATCCTTGGGAGAGATATTTTTTCTTGATCGTTACCTTATTTAACTTTCGATAGTCAATAAACATCTAAAGGGAACCATCTTTCTTGCGCATGAACAACACCGGTGCACCCCTTAGAGATACACTAGGATAAATAAACTCATTATCCTGAAGATCCGTAAGTTGCTCTTTGTGTTGCCTCAACTCATCCGGTGCCATTCTTTAAGGAGGAATAGATATTGGACGAGTGTCTGAAAGCAAATCAATAACTAATTGTGTCTCTCTAACTAGAGAACCACCAGAATGATTATCCAAAAAGACCTTTAGAAACTCATTAGGCAACGAAACTGATTGAAAAGAAGGACCTTCCGAGTTAGAATCTTTAAAGCGGACCAAGTGAAAAAGACACCCTTTTGATATTAATTTCTAAGCTCTAAGGTAAGAAAAGAAGCTCCCTCTAAGATCTAGAGAACCACCCTCCCAATCTATAGCCGGTTCATTGGGAAACCTAAAAACAGCCTTATAGGTCAGATAATCCAAGGATTCATAAGAAGAGTGTAACCAATCTAACCATAGAATAACATCAAAATCAACCATAACTAGTTCAAAAAATGCACCAAAGTCTTCTTACCACCAACAAATACCACAACCCCCAATAGACTGTTTCAGCAATAACCACGTCACCTATCGAGGTAGAAAAATAAAAAGGATCTAAAACAATTTTTGGATCAAAACCAATATATACAGCCATAAATAGGGTCACATAGGAAAAAGTGTACCTTAGATGAAGTAGACTATACACGTGATGAGAGAACAGTTGCAACGTAACAGTAATGATATCAGAAGATGCCTCAGATTCCTACTAAAATAGAAGAGTATACAATCTATTCCAACTAAAACAAGAACAAGGAGTAGTAAGAAAAATAGAAAAAGCACCACCGGGTGTAGAAGTACAAGATGAAGCAATTGGAACCTTATTTTCTCCCATAGCAACCTTATTAATTGGGCGATTCCTAGAAAGATTGCTTATCTGGACACACTTGAAAAACCTATTCCTTCCTTCATCACAATTACCTCGATGAGGATTACCATAAAACTGACAAGGAGGGCATAAGAAAACTGACTATCCTTCGCTTTCCTGAGATTGGGAACTCTTTGTTCGAAAGTTATCACCACTTTATTGTGCCTATCACCCGACTACTTCAGGTAAGAAGTACTAGCATTAGATATGGAACCAGAACTCCCCAACTTCTTTTTTAGCCATTTATCTCCGTCCCAGCCACCTTACGACTAAGCACCTTCATGGTTAGAAAACCTGCTCTTCTTACCCTGCCTATATTTGAACTCTATTTGTATCCTCTTCTCATCCTCCACATAGTTCATATGGATAATCAACCTACAAATATCTATATCCTTGATCAGCTAAGCAGTCTTGCTTTCCAAGATCAAATCCTGAGATAGCCCAGTAATGAACTTTCTCATCCTCGCTCTTTTGTCAGCCACCAAATGAGGAGCATACCTTAACAGCTGATGAAACTTCAAGGCGTATTCCTTGACAAATATTCTCCCTTTCTTAAGATTTATAAATTCCTTCATCTTCTCTTCCCTTGACTTTCGAGGAAAGAAATGATCCATAAAAGCACCAGAAAAGGCATCCTATAAGGATGACTCTTCCATATTACCTTTATCACTATCCCACTCCTCATACCATTAGTATGCAATATCTTTAAGATGATAAGCTGCAAAATTTACACCTTCTATAATAATATCCTACATCACCCTGAATATCTTTTTAATTTCATCCAAGAAATCTTAAGGATCCTCCTTCACCTTTACACTAGTAAAAGTAGGAGGATTCAGCATCATAAACTGGCTAGCCCTTGTATCCTTAGTAGATAATCCACTAGACATATCCCGCACAGCTTGAGCAGTAACCAATTGAGCAATAACATAAATAGACTAGCAAAATTCTGCATTAGTGACCTCACCTTGAGAAGGACTAGTGGTAATAGGAGGATTTCCAGAACAGTCACGGATAGGACCCTAAGATCAAAGATGAATTCTAGACGTAGGAAGTACCCCATCAACATTATCCCCAAATAGGATTGAAGAGTTTCCTTGAGTTCTAGATCTACGAGGCATGATCTGAAAAATGAACGGTCAAGAATTGCAGAAGAATCCAGACTTAGACTCTAAGCTTGAAATAGAATACCCAGAAAGTGAAATATTTCTAAATGCCTCGTAGACTCTATCTTATGAGTGTGGCGTGCTACACACCTCTAAAAAAGACTATACTAGACATGGCTTTGTAGACTCCCAATTGACCATGAACTTAAATCTTTGATACAAAGTTGATACGATCTGAACTAGGGCCTTGTCATAATGGGCTTCCCAAGTCCGATTAGGACCGAAGACCATCTCTGTTACCCAACATAATATCCAAACGAATGCCCTTAGTTGGTTGATTTTTGAACATACAACAAGATAGTGTGACTATGAAAATTACAAACTCTGGGATAGGTATATTACTGAAACTAACCCAATCGAGTTTGACCGTCCCATACAAACTGTCCAAATATACCACACCATACTAAAACCATAAATTCAACCATAACCAAACAAGTTCCATAATAATTATATATAATCCCAAAATAAAATACTATGGAACAACCAATAATCCCATCAATCGGTGTTATCCCCAATACTAATACCAATACAAAGTCTAACACCAATATCAAACTTGCCCATACCAACCCATAGTAGTATCATAAAGCCTCTAACCAAAAAAGTAATAAAATCCAGTTGGGACATTCCCCCTACCATACCTAAAATCAAAATCCATAAGTAATCTAAAGTATGAAATAACAACCATGAAATGGACCCTTCTGGAAAGATGAAAATTCATCACTTCAAACCAATGACTGACTCGAGTATTTGAATGCTAAAAAGGGGGAGTAGATTGGCCAATTCCTACATATCATGGGTATATAGCTGCCCAAATATGGGCTAGCGAGTAAACACTAGCATGCACTCAGAATAAGGACAAAATAATGTCATTTAGAAAACTAAGTAAAACAATCATTAAATAATATAACCAAACATATATATAACCATGTAGGGAGAGGGAATCGGGTTTAGCATACATTTGAAATTATTAACCTGGTCATGTGAAGCTTAACTCTCATAAAGCCACCCACAGGCTATATGGGTCCAGTGTAACCCCTAAATGAGCCCCAATATGTGTAGCCGCATGAACCAGAGATACCATAAGAAGAGGGGATTCTCGTGTATTTGTCTCTCTATATGATACATATATACATGTATTAGGGGATTCCCATGACACCTCAAATATATAGACTCCAAGGTAATTCCTCATGTTGGCAAATATGAGTTTCCAGTGTTTGTCCTTTGAAATCACACCTTCATGGTTAACTATCACACCCCCACAATTATTGCCCAATTAAAACTATTACAAAATAAAAAAACCATTGACCATTTATTTACCAAGGCTATTAGATAGTAGTATCATCATACCGACTATAACTTTTAATTATCGACCTTAGCCAAACCTTTTAGTGATCAAGGGATTCCCATGTACCCATAAATCATATTATCCTATTTACTTTGGGGATTTCCATGTACCCCACAAGTAGGTTTATTAAGACAAATCATTCCAAAACAATTTAAGCCATTTTGGGTTGCATCACAGTTTAAACCATGCATTAGTTCCATTGAAAATTCAATAATATAGTATAATCATTGTTATAGGCAATTTATCAAACACATTGGAGGTATTGTATTTCCAAAACTAATTCCAGTTATCATGAACCATTCCCATGCAATTGATAACGCTCTAATTACACTTTTGAATGGGTGTAAGAGATCATCATCAATATAAAACCCAACTAGGTTGGGGTCGAATCCCATAGAGAATAGGGTGTGAACTATGATTTATTTATGAAAGATTTTACTGGTAGTTTACTGTTTTCAAAAGATGGGAGTTTAAGTTCACGGTGTGTTAAATATCACTTTTAATACTTCACTGGTTGTATTCAATATAAATGGGAAACCAGAGCTATGTTCACCAAGGGTTTCGGGAATTGAAAAATACTAGGTAATGCTAGAGATTCTCGAAATGAGTAGAACAATAGAATATCCTTGAGGATTATACTATCTGACTTATCTTTGACCTCACCTGACAATTTATTATCTAATTCTCTTTAACATAGATAAGTTATCTATTTCCAATAGGATGTTATCTCAGGTAGATTAATCCAGTTACGGCGTTAATCATTAAATAGAAGGTTGGTAGCTTCTGATTTCCTGTCGATAATTCATGTCCTCTAGACTATTTTTCCATTATAAGAAAATAAAACCTAAGGCAGAACATAATGTTTGCAACCACTAGATATTAGTTAAAACAATAGAATCTCAAGATGTTTTACTACTCTTCGAATCCGTTAAACACCTAGTATCATATCAAACCCTAATCCATGGATCCCATAACTCCGGCTAATGAAATTACTCGCTCATGATTTGATTAACGAAATAACAAGTTGAATTCATGATTATATTGATAAACTTACGAATGGATTGAAAACAACAAGTAGTTCCTCCGATTTAATCACAAGGTAGAAACCCAAAAAATAGTTGATACGAAAACACAAGAATAATTTATGAAAGAGAGCAAAAATACATATCTCTCTTCTTAGAGTTGATGTCTGATAGATGAATATTCAATATAATCAAGAATCCTAAAAGATTCTATTTATACTGAAGCGTAATTTAGGAAATAAAATAACAAAATTAATAAAATTATCCAAAATAGGTGATGCAAAGGCTGATGCTGCATCAAGAAGTTGACGCCCTATCAAGGATGACATCAGAGAGGCTTCAGTTGACTTCAGGTTCTGTCTTAGGCTAACGATGTGGTTGATACCTCATCAGGAATCTAATGGTGTATCACCGACGTCGTCAGATATCTTCTTCCTCTGCTAACTTTCTGCTTAAGTCTGATGCCATTCTTGATGCGTCATCACAAATTTGACTCCACATCACCGACGACGTCAGAACTGCTTCTCAAACTGCAACTCCCTGGTTATGGCTGACGTCAATGTTGATAGGCTATCACGAGGCTGACGACTTATCAAGGAGGTCGTCAGCCATGTTTTCTTCTATTTTTCTAAGATTTTCAACTATTTTTCTCCATTATTGTTTATTCATTTTGCATCACCCTTTTTCTGCAATATCATGAGCAAACACATCAAAACAACAGTAGTTGCTTCAGAATTCACAATTATTTTGAGCTAAAAAGCATTAAATGTGTTAGATTTTTCTCACACATCAACACCCTCAACTTAAAACAATTGCTTATCCTCATGCAACAACTAACTAAGAGAATATAACGAACATTCAACAGTCAACAACCAATTTAGCTCAAAACTCAGTTTAACATCTCCAAGGTCAACCAACTCAAAACTACTGTGCAATTTATTGAAAAACAACAATGTAACACAAAGGCTTCTACCCATGGCACTAACTAATTACCAACAATCATGCATGTATCAATGTACACTACCCAAATAAGTAAGTACTTTAGCAAGATACTAGTGTGCCCTCACAAAAAAAGAAATTCCCCTCTTTTTCTCATGCCAGACATAAAAAATATAAACATGGGGATCATCAGAAAAACACTCACTCATAGAATGTAGTTCAAACCAGTGTATGCCAAATACCATAAGCTTGCCCTTATCATCATTACCAAGGTTTCCAGATAGGTATGCTAGGATCACTATAGGTCTTTCTTTGGCTTATAACATAGGCCAGG